>NW_027112043.1:651057-728028 GCF_000696795.3 Halyomorpha halys
TATATATTTATATTTATGAAATATCTGTTGTATTTCAGCTTAAGGTTTTTATGTTTTTTTTTCTTCAATCTGATTCTATTGTAGCAAATAATCGTAATTATTTTGTTTTAAAAATATCAATTTTTATTTTTAGCCCATTATTACTACTCCTGCCCCTCAGGTTTCTGATGTTAGTCTTGATTCTACAGAAATTGTTTCTCAGGAAAGTAATACTGAATCATCCACTTCTCCTGAAGAAGATTCAACACCTTCAGAAATCAATGAAGTAATTTAATTTCTATTAGCAATTTAATAAATGTTGTAAAAATTGAAAAATATTATTATTTTATTATCAGTAGAATGTATCAATTTTTACCATTAATTCAGGTTTATTACCTCAAGCAGTCTCATTTCTTATTATTTATTTATGTATGTTGTAGCTTTCAGTGTCCAGCATATCACCATATTCATCTTCCAATTTCGTTCTCAATATTTCTAGACATCATGCTTTAGAACACATTGATTCACTATCAGTTATTTTCATGGTGGAAAGGCTTCAATGTGAGCAACAACGCATACTGATGTCTTTCTACCATGACAATAACAGACAATGAATTAGCATATTCTAATGTATGATGTCCTGAAATGTGGAGAATAAAATTTAAAGATGAATATGGTGCTGGGAACTAAAAGCTTCAACTAGCATAACTAAAAAACAAGAAATAAGGCTGTTTAAGGTCATAAACCTAATTGAAAAAAAATTGTAGAAATAAGTGTAATTACTATATTATATTTACATTCAAAATAAATTGAAAACAAAAGTTTAATAGTTTAAAATAAATATTTTTAATTAAGAAAATATTATGCTAACTACAGAGTTGTTTTTAAATTTTAATTTTATTGGCAAGATTTCAAAATCAATTTCCTGAGAATATTAAATTCAATAATTCTATAGCCTGGGCTAATTAATTTTGTAATATTTAAGGTGACACCAAAGGAAGAAACTGAAGAAAAACCAACTGTTAATGAAACAAAATCAGTTCTGGATGAACTTCGTAAAATTAAACCATCCTTAGATGCCTCTATTCATCCTGAAACCCGGTGAGAATTTTTAAATATAGTTAGTGTTTTACAAAATTTGTATTATATATAGATTTATATTTTTTAATTAGTAAATGATATTAGTCTCTTTTCAATTGAACTTGATTACTTCAAAAGTTTTTTATCGGTCATATTGAAGTATTGTTAATAACTAAAATCTATTAGAATCTAGAAACATTATTAAACATCTATTAATGTATAGACCTAATCAAACATTCACCTTATTATAAATTATAATTAAAGCTTTGTGCCAAAAGGAGTTGTAATGTAGTCAAGCGAGCATATTGTTATAAATCATTATTTTGTTTTAATTTTAAAATATAATTTTTGAAAAATTCTGTACCAATCGTGAAGAGGTTGAAGTTTAGTTAAATAGGTAAAGTGTTATCAACTTCTTCTAATTTGGTACAGAAAATCCCCAAATGTTCCAGGGAAATTTTCTTAATTCACCCTTTAAATCATTATTTGTGTTTGATAAAAAAAAAAAAAAGTGTATGTTACTATGTAATATCGATGAAATATTATATGAAAAACACATAACATTAAATGTTTTGATGGAATTCTGTTTCACTTTTATATATAATTAAATTATTATTATATTATTTAAACATTCTGTTAGGAATTATTGTATTCTAATTAGTAGTTCTTTTAATGCTATTTTAATTTTGTTCAGTGAAACAGTTAATGTTGCTGAAGTGGATCTGAAAATAAAACCAGAGCATGGTTCAAATCAAAGGTCAGGTATAATTTTATATTGATAAAAGTTATAGATACATCTTAGTATAGATTGATAGAAAAAATATATATTCTGAGTCAAGGTCCCTTTAGAATAGTACACAAATAGAGGAACAATATAAAATATATCTTGCTGAGAGACTAAGTTAAAACTTATCAAATTAAAAACACATAGAGTATTTTATCTTAGTATCTAGTCTATTGTTTCTGGTCCTATCTATTTTATTATAAGACAATTTATCAGAGTTTATTTTTAAAAAAAACATTTGTTTACCTCCAAGTTTTTGCTGACTTTTATTCTCACTTCTTGTTTTCCACATTGTTGAAGGGATATCAAGACAAGTAAGTTACTACTTTTTAATATTACACTGCCGGTTGGTGGGGACGTAGTTCTTTTGAGTATAGAGATTGATTGACATTGAAGCTAACAATAACTCAGGTTATCATGTCACGAATATTTTTCCAAAATATTTATTGAAATTAACTGTTAACTGAAATAGTTATATTGCTATTTGTGCTTCTTAATTATTGTTTAACATTAATTTTTTTCCTTTAGTACTTATAAGTTTTTAAATTGTTACTCTTTTCATTTCAGACCTACTGCTGAAAAACCAGTTGTGGAAGGTAGGTTTAGGTTTATGCTATTTTTAGCCTATAGATTTTTTTTACTATAAACATAAGATATATGGGTAAAATAAAAGTTGGTAGTTACTTTGCAATATTTTATTAACTTTTTAAAATCATTATTTAATATTTGCAATTATTATTGATTAAATATAAACTGTTGTAGGTACTTACAAAATACCTCTCAAAAAAGATGACGGACCTCCATCTTCAATTCTTAAAAGATCCTCTTCTTCTCCTAATATTGCTAAGGTGATTTTAAACTAATTTACCAATTTTTCCTATTAATTTGATATCCTATTTGATTTTACATTGTATGGTATATATCTTGCTTTTAAAAGATGAAGGTAGGCTACCAAATATAGAAATAGATAAATGAGACAGGAGTCCTTCATGGGCTGTAACACTATGAATAATTGTAAGGCACTAATATTTGTATTATTTAAAACATAAGTAGTATTATTTAGAACATAAAATAGGGAGTCTTCTTGATTCTACCTTAGATGTGTGTTACTTCCAATCTAGTAACAGTCTCTAAAACAAGTGAACACTTCAAGTTTTTTTATTTGTTTTTTTTTTTTAATAAGATTTATTAATTCGATACTAAAATTGAGCAATCTTGTTTGTTAAAGTTATCTAATATCATGAACAATAAAATTAAGCATAATATAAGCATTTGGTAATTTATTATTGTTTTCGGTGAGCATACTTTAAAAGTACTACTTAAAACCGTAAACTTTTAAATATTCTAAAGCTCAAATATAATTTTTGACTTCATATAGTGTCTTACATGGTTAAATTAGAATCATGTAAAATTTGTTTTTGTTGACCATGGATTAATATGAGAAAATGGTCGGGGGTGCTGTCAGAAGTGAAGAACACTAATAAGTGATACATATTTTGTTCTATCAATGTTTCGACCTAAAAAATATTACAACAAATATTTCATACTATTTGTTGCAATATTTTTCATGTCTTGTCTACTTATATGAAAGAAGACTAAAGATATGAAAATCAGACTACCTTCTCATGATCTCAAGACATTTAGAGGACTTGAATGTATGTGTATATATATCATGTCTGTCTTATTTTATTTTATTCTTATTGCATTTTATTTTTAGTAGTTAGTTATCATAGATTCAGATATAAGATATTGAATATTAAATTTTGAACTAGGATGCTTTAAATCCCTATTTGTAATCTAGTCTTCAAATCCAAATTTCAATTTGAGAATCCTCACTAATATAAAATAATAGCTATCAATAAATTTAATTAACAATAAAAGAAATATTTATAGTTTAAAAATTTAGTCAAACTTGACAAATTATTTTTTTTAGTTGGACGATGAAGGTATTTCAAGAATTCCATCATTCACACGTGCTAATAAACCAGTTGCCTACGCTGAAAGAGCAGATTCAACTTATGGGAAAACTGTAAGTTTATTTTCATTCAATTTCTAATGAATATGTGATTCACTCATTGCCAATCTTTAATTTATAGATTCGAATTAGTAAAGTAATAAATAAAAATAAAATGTTGTGTTCTTTTTGTATATTGTTGTTGTAAAGTAATAATTGTCATGAGTGGTAATCATTATACAAATAAGTATAATAACATTGACATCATTTTTATTCAAATTGCATTAAAATTAACAACAAAATGAAAACTTTGAAGTAAACTTAATATTATTAACATTGCTATAAACTGTTAATATAATTTTTATTGAATTTCATTTATTTAAGTTTGACACTAGATAACACTTAATATGAAATTATTATAAATGGATTGAAAGGCACCCAGCTTTAATCTCCCAGCATTCATATGGCTGGGCACGTGCCCCTCACCTTTTGCCTCTTGCCTCGTGAGGTCTAATCTCGTTAGCATTGTTGTTGTTTCCTTTTTACTTTTTATTGAAATAAAAATGATAGTTCTTATAAATTATAGATATTATATACAAATAATTGTTTAATTATTAAATATTAATTCCTAGTTTGTATTTTGTATTTATATTTATTTATTTTTTAATAATAATTTCTTCAGTTTTAATTTTATTATCTATATTGATTCTTTATTATTATATTTTATATGCTTACTTTATGGCAACAGTTATGTTTTATTATTTATTGTTATATAGAATCTATTTTCTCCTTTTATAATTTTAAAGGTTGTATTTCACCTTGAAAATAAATTTTTATATCTTTATCTCTTAAAGTAATATTTATTTTTGTAACTTTCATAATTTTTTTTAGTTTCAAATCATGACATTTTTATCAATAAAATAATAGTATGGGAATATTTTTAATTAGATTTGTGGATAGTGTTGAGGTGAGGTGGGGGTGGGGGTAAGAGGGTGCTCAGTTAGTTGGTGTAAGCCTGTTAGTTGAGAGTTCTATTCCAACAATGGTAGTCCTCATTGAAAAATATCAGCATCATTTCAAACTTCCTTCTAATTTTCTGTTTCGAACAAAAAGGGTCAGGAAATTTTTGTACTTTTTACAGACAAGTTATGGAATTTGAAGTATGAGACAAATAGAATATTGCTAAGGTACAGATAAACATGTAAAACTGCTTTCATATTTTGATTTCTGACTTATTTTCTACACAAATTTTTAAAGTCATACTAAATATTTTATTAAATTTGTTCATTTATTAATTTTAATTTTTTTTTTATTGGCCTGAAATACTTCAAATTACCTGGTTGGTTTAAAATAATTTGTTTATATTGTCTATTTGTTTAAAATTTCATTTTACGATCACATATTTATTTAGTTGATTATTTGTGATCAGATGACAGTTTTTATCCATTTTGATATTTAATTTTCCTTTGTATGCATTTGTCCAAATATTTTTTTTATGCAGTTATATCCCTTTTTAATTAACATAATTTATATATATATATATTTTTTTATAAATATATATTATTTAATACAAACTGTTTCATTTAATACTTTTTTTATTAAAAAAATGTATTTCTGCTTTACCGATAGGTATAAATATCTGTACCCTAGACCAGTTATGTGGAAAGTTAAATGCTTTTATAAGAACTTTAGGTTTATAACTTCTGCCAAGAGGAAAGGAAAATCTGATCACTATAACCGATGGTCATTATAAACACACACAATTTTTTTTTCAAAATAAATTGTAAACAACAATAATGAAACTAAACTGGATTTGGTGAATGACATAATTCTTCCTTTTTCAAATAAAATAATTTATTTCATAAAATCAGCAACAGCGTTTTAAGAAAATTCCCCATCTTCAATAAGAATAATAAAAATATCACAAATACATGAAAACAACATACCACATGTTTATTGTAAAAATGGTGCTTATTATTATTTTGTTAATCTGTAGTTATGACTAATATAATAATAATAATATTTTATAATGTCTATGTTACATAGGAAAAAAGTATTCGTAAATACTTTAGGAATCAATATAATAAAATAGGACGGTTTCGTCACCATTGAATATTTTTTCATCTGTACAGCTCCCACAAATTTAAGGCTAGAGCTGGGCAATTTTATTTATAACTTATTTTTGTCCAGCTCTGTTAGGGTAAGCAGGCGATCCTTCGGTTCAAGAGGTATTTTAGTACAGGTGAGGAAATTTAAATCTCAGAATACATAAGGGGTAGGTTTTGGAGTATTTTTCCCAATATATCTGAAAATTCCTCTTTGAAACTGTGTACTTACTTTTTCTTAAGTAGCCTAAACAGTTGATGTTGTGGGAGAAATTCTCAATTCTTTCTTCAGCATTTTCATCTCAAGAATTTGACTCTGTAAGAACCATAACAAAGGGAAATACCTGGTAAATACAAACAAACCATCCCAATTCATATGGACTGAATTTGTTAGTATCATTTCCATGAAAAATCAAACTCCGCCAAAGTCATTGTGATTATCATATATAATTTTGATTCTAGGATTACTGTAACAGATATCAGTCTTACTACTGCTGCCTTTGTAAGCACTATTTTGTTTGTTTTGTACACATGAAGACCAAACTTTTACTTGAACTCTGGCCTTTACAGACAATATGTTTTTTTAGCAAACGTCCTTATATGGAATTTAGACTGTACTTTTATTTGGAGAGTTCTACTTTCTTAAATCTACTCTTTTAAAAAGTTAGTTGGATGTTGCATTGTTTTCTTTTTTCCGAGGTATAGAGATTTTTTTACTGAGAGGGGGTTATCAGAGTTTATTTACTTTTTTTTTTCTATCAGAAGTTTGAACTAACATTTTTACTTATTGACTTTTCATTTTTGAGAAAGGGTATTCACAGATTATTTTACAAGACTTGGTTATTTGGACTCTTAAAATTTGTATTTATGTAGAAAAATCAGATTTTAAAGTTTTCATGATCACAAAACTTTATCTTACAATATATTCCATAGGTAAGTGAAAGTAAAAAGTGAAATAACAGATTTTCCATAAGAACATCCGCAGAATATTGAAAAAAAATGGGTGTAAAGTTCATATCTTTGTTAATATTGATCCAATGCAGATGATTTGTATTTTATTTTGTAGAGAAATTAATTAACATTCAATTTACTAAGTATGAAAAGTTTGAGGTATTAAAGGTGAAGACATTAGAAAAGTTAAGTTTAGGCACAATAGTCTATTGAAAACATGTTTTTCAGTTATTGTGCAGTTGCTATTGTACATAGAATGCCTGGTTTAGTAGATAGGCCTTCAGGTGCTGAAACCTTACCTTAAAAAAAAAAAAAAAATCACTATACCCATTCAAGAAATAATTGTACCAGATACACAGATAAATTGCTAAAAGTTAATTATCTAAACCAAAAGCAAAAATTTATTTAAAAATGCACAAACAATATGACTCAATTACAATGTCTTACCTAGTATCGGTAGGGAAGTAAAAATGATCATATATTTAATAATTTTGGCTGCATATGTTTAGGATTTTTGCTGCAGATTTTAGGACTTTTCAGTGCATATAAATCCAGTCTCTGATCATGACATTATTATTAATGATATTTAAACTCACGTTCCGTGCTTCCTTGTGGTATACATAGTTTAGCTCTAATTGTTTAAAATTGCTCTAACTCTTCACTACTACTGGCAGCTACATTATGTATTAAAGCTCAAATTGCAGACATATTATATGAAAAGATAATACAAAATAAGAGAAAGCAAAATTTTCAGTACAAGAATCATTGATGTAATATAATAAAATTACATATGAGAAAATATAATCATGTTCCACAATACATTTGATTTATAAACATTGTTGTTTTTGTAAATAAATATATATTTAATTTAGTAATTACAATTTTTCAAATAGTTAGCAACATTTATCAAAATTAAACTTCAAAATTAGGTTGACTATTATTAAATTACCAGACTATAGCTAAAGTAATCCATGTTAGCTGCATTATTTTGTGTAAGTATTCAGTATTGCCAAAAATAAAATATTCATTTTGAAAATAAATCTCAGCTGTCTACTTCTTTGATATCTGTTTTAAATTATTCAAGGTTTATCATCAAAAATGCAAGCATTTATTAAAAAAAAAAAAAATTATTATTTGCACATTTTTAATTAATATTTTGAGCTTTGTACAAGCTTTGTACTTGAGAACAAAATTGGTTTTACAATATTGACCACAAACAACGGCTGAACCAGAGGCCGTTCATGGAGTGCACTTCCCAAAAGAACATTAAATTATTTTTCTTCAGAATCATTTAAAAATTGGACCATCACAATTTAAAAATATTGAAATTAAAATTTAAGTTTAAAATATTGAAATTTACTGAACATTGATACTTAAAACAATGATCAAATATTGAAATATCTGTATTTCCACTCACATAACGTTCCTTACAGCTTTGGCTGAAAACTCTAATACAAAAATTGTTTATTTTATCTGCGATAATATTGGCCGATGAAGATTTTTTAGCTTGGCTTATTGCACATTTAATTATCTTTCAAATGAGCATCTAGTATGCTCTGGGACATCTATTAAGTTTTAATTTGAATTATTCAAAAAACTAAGAATAAGTGAATAATGGGTTTGCCTTTAATGGAAGGATAAGATACGACCCTTGAGCAAAGTAGCGATTAAAAGCATGGCATCAGTAGCTACCCCGCACTGTAAGGCACAAAGGAAATTGTGGTAGGAAAAAAAGATCATTGACAATATTATGATTACAATACTCATCTATTCTCTTGTAAAAGTTTCTCTCTACAACTTTTGTTAAACTTTATTTAAAATCAGAGTTATTTTGTAGTAAAAATTCGATTAGGATCTGCTACCATTTGACTCATATAGGTTACAACTTCTTCATTCATCCTATGCAGTTAAAAACCTGATGACATTCTTATAGCTTGTATTATATCATAACATGTGTCTTTGATGATGTGTTCATATTTATCTTCTAGTTTCTCGAGGAGGTGGTACTTTATCTAGTGTTCTTGAAACTTACTTTTTCAGTTTGTTCGTTATCTTAT
The DNA here is from genome assembly GCF_000696795.3 of Halyomorpha halys. NCBI lineage: Eukaryota > Metazoa > Arthropoda > Insecta > Hemiptera > Pentatomidae > Halyomorpha > Halyomorpha halys. The sequence goes on from NW_027112043.1 coordinate 659,968, forward strand.
ATTTTAGCTGTTAGCTGTATCAAACATAGTATAATTTACATATTTATTATTTTTATGAAAATAGTTAAGTTATTTTAATATTGGTTAAACTAGAGGTCGTTGTTGTATATTTTAGGTTGCTGGTCTCACTGGTTTGAAAAATTTTGCCAATAACTGCTACATGAATTCAATTCTTCAATGCCTTAGCAATACTGATCCTCTCGTGAAGGAGTTAATATCTATCAACAGGCCAGTTGCTACAAACCCTCAAAGCAAAACAAAGGGGCGTGTTGCACAAGAAGTTATAACTGCCTTCAGAAACATGTGGTCAGGAGATGTTCGAGTCTATTCCATAAAGGATTTAAAGGTAATTTATTTTATTAATGTTTCAAGTAATTGAGAAATTTTTAAAAATCGATTTAATAATTGTTTGTTTGACTATTCCAGACATTGCTAGGAAGCTTAAAAGAAATTTTTAAGGGTACTGGACACCAAGATTCAAATGAGTTCCTAATAATTTTGCTTGAATACTTACATGATGATCTGAATATTGTAAGTAATTGCTATATAATATATAATATTTTTAAAAATTCAATTGTATTCCAGCATAATTTTACAAACTTCTTTGTGTATAAAATAAGTCTTATTTACATTTCAGTGAAACGTTTGCTCATTAAAATTATTCTCCACAATATAGGCCATTATTTTCAATTAATTTAATCCATCTTTCTGACCAAAATAGAATTTGATGATGACACCAGTCTTTGGTTTGTGAGATGAAAAACTTCTATGCTGATCCTTATATTTTTTGAAATGCTAAACTTTTTAAAAAAAATGAAACATTGATGGGAAAAGGCCATAGTCAGATGATGTAACAACAGTATTGTAAGGAGAATGTAATAAGATGCTAACACCCCCCATTTTTCTTTGACCAGCATGAAAGTTGGGAAGAAACATTTTCCTGCTGAAATATTTTAATACCAGGAACAAATCATTGCACACAGACATTTATAATGGCCTAATGTTGATAGTTACTTAGTTATAAATTTAGCTTATTTAAATTACTTCATGAGGAAAAGATAAATAAATATGTTTTTTGTTTATTTTCTGTCCGCACCCCATCCCTCTCCTCTCTCCCCCCTCTCCCTCCAGACCATCTTCTCTTATTAATCTACTATCAACTAATAAAACCTCATTATAAATTACTCTATATATGATTTTTATTGTGATTATTATTTCCAACTAAACTTAGCCAACTTTTTTTTGTTTGATCAATTTTTAATCATGTTAATTTTCATTTGTTTTCCAGCCTGCTTCTGGTGAAAGTCGATTAGATGGTGCCAGAGAAGACACTGGAGAAAAAGCTTGGGGTGAATTCCGACGGAAAAACTGTTCCATTATTCAAAGGCTTTTCTATGGGCAGCATAGATCAACAGTCACTTGTTCCACCTGTCAACATCAAAGCGTTACCTTTGAACAGTTTTTTAATCTTTTCGTGCCAATCCCATCCAGAGAATCTGTTAGTTTAAGCGTAAGTTTTTTTTATCACTATTTCATAATAAATGTTAAAAATAATAGTATAATTAAAAATAATTGTATTTAGTCATTTTGTTCCATTGATTAATAAATGAAATAATGTTTTTTAATTAATCTTTTTATTTGGCTATTCGGTGTTCTGAGTTTCCATTGTGATCAATTTTGTTTAGTAAAGTAGAATCTAGGATTCCATTATACTATGTTTCCATTACTATGCTACGTTCACACCGCTTCATCCATTCCTAGCAAACCTTTACTTGTTCCAGCGAATATATATTTTTTTTAAATTTTATTCCAGAACAAGGATTTTTATTCTGAGTCATTTAAGTTTTCTTAAAATTTATTTGTAAAATGTTACAATAAATAGATAACTGTAGTCTATAATGTAGAATTACTATAGTCTGTTAGTCAACAACAATGCTAAGAGAATACTGCTAAGTAATGGGAAACTACTATCCAACTTTTCCTTATACCCTGCCTCTAATCCCTTACTGGATTAGAGAATAAAGGTGTTTTTTTTTTTAAATCTATAATCATAAGTGACCAATAATCATTGTGCTTACATGAGTGTGTGTATTGTTACTATAAATTTCTAATTATAAAGTCATTTTCAAGCATTTCTTTTACAGGATTGTATTCAGTTATATATGTCAGGAGAAAAGATTAGTGGATGGAAATGTCCGAAATGTAAAGATGAAAGGAATGCTACAAAGAAGTTTGACATTTCAAGGCTTCCTCCTATCTTAGTTATTGCTTTAAAAAGGTATAATATTCATTATATCATGTTTTCTTAAAACCTTATCACTTTTTTCTATGCTCTTGTGAACAGATGTTGGTACATTGGTAAAACATTCTAGTTATCAGGAATTGAAAATTAATGTTTACTTCATAAGAGTTTCAATTGCAAATTAATTTTTGTATTTGTAAAATAAAAATATGTTCGAAATTTTTATATTTCATAAGTTTCAATTTAATTACATTTTAAGTTGTATCTGTTAAAACTTAGAATACAATTTTTTTTAATTAGTTTTAATAGAATATAGTACATAGTTGAAGATTAAAAAAAAAGAAAATTGAAATATAAAAATTTTGAGTAAATAAACAGGTCTTAAGTGACAGTAGCTTCATTGTCACTACATTTACTATGTAATTATTATTATTATTAAACTCCACAAACTATGCAACATATTCACTGCTAAACTAAATGCAATAGCAGCAGCACTTCACTTCTGTTTGTCTTTGAACGACACCAACATAACAATAATTACAGACTCATTAAGCTCGATAAAAGGTTTAGACTGTATGTATCCAGAGCATCCATTTTCACTTAAAAACTCTACACAATATGGGTATGTCGGTTACATTTATATGGATTCCAAGCCATGTAGGAATTGCAGGAAATGAACTAGCAGATCATGCTGCAAGAGAAGCACTCGCGCTTCCGGGATGGGGTAAAGCAATTTTAACTCCGTCAGAGATGAGGAGGCCTTCTGGAAAGGAAGTCAAAGATAAATGGCAATCTTTGTGGAATGAAAACCCAATCAGTAAATTAAAAATTATTAAAAAGGATGTCAAGCCCTGGGGTACCTCCAGTCGCAAATGCCGTTGAGGTTGTACTGAGAGTTATTAGCCTGAGAATAGGTCACTTGAGGCTCACCCATTCCCATCTTATTTCAAAAGAAACGCCTTCGAACTGCCAGTATTGCAACAACAAAACTATTTTTATGTCAAGCGGTGTTCTATATCAATATCAGTAGCCAATGTGTCAGTGCTCCCCATCTCTACCTCCAGTCGAGTATAATCACATCATACTCTGATCAATAAATTATGCAATGATTCTTCTATGAAATAATTTTAATTAATCAATACAGGCTGTAGCGGCGCAGTGTGTCTTACTAATTTATGGTTTGGAAGGTTGACTGTAGAAAATGGAAGCATACTTTCTAGATAGATTGATATAATGATAATCCAGTGATAAGTTTACCACCATGTATGAAACATAATATCTTGGTACATAACGTATTCATTTTTTTTCAGATTTACTCATGAAGAAGATTCATGGCTTCAAAAAAAAGAAAATCTTGTCACTTACCCCCTTGAAGATTTGGATATGGAAAGGTTCACTATCAGGGGTTCTGAACAGAGGTATAAAAGATATAATCTTTATGCCATGTCTACACATACTGGGACCCTACGTGCAGGCCACTACAAAGCAATATGTAGAAACCATGTCACAAATAAGTAAGATATTATTTATTTTTCGGGTTAGTTTGCAGACCTCTTAGATTGTTTTAGTTCCTGCTTCCTCCATCTTTCTCTGTCTTGAATTCCTTTCTTATTTACAGTATGCAACCGTTTGTGTATTTAGCCTATACATTTAGTTATTGGTTTCTAGCATGTCCTACACTAATTATTGTACCATTCGTAGTTATGTTGGGGCAACTACTCCAAAAGCATTCCTTCCTCCTCTCTCCTGCTCCATCCATCCCTCCTTGCCTTGTATGGATGCTTTGCTTTATAAATTTCTTCCATTTCTGTTGTGGTTCTGATCATTGTTAAATTAATGATAGAAAATATGTTCCTTTTTAAAGTAATGGTAAGTTCAATACATTCTTTTCAAAAAGTTATTTTACGTTCTTTATTTTCATTACATTAAATGCAAACTGTCATAATGCAAAGGTAAACAGGAGCCTACGATTTATGTGTTCCTCAAGCATCAAGCTTCCTAGGATAGATTGGTTAGTTCAATATACTCAATATTAAATTTTTTCTTTAGAAATTTTCTCTCCCTTAAAAATGATTGATTTATAAAGATAAATAATTCGATGCTAACGATGGTTTGATGATAGTAAATTTATGACAAAACTAATTCATAATTTCTAAGTTATTTTTTTAATTGACGGAAATTGAATTCTATTTATAATGAGCTGAAATAATGTAAAATACATATCAAAATGTTAAAAAGAATTCAAGTTGGTGGCTTGACAAGGCAGCTGTGAGAAGTTATGTTGCTGGAAAGACTTGTAACCTACCAGCCTAATATCTGCCTAAGAGGTTGTTCTTTATGATCATTGCCTATTTATAAGTTCATATTAATTTTTTTTTTTTTTCAATCAATTTTGTTCTTATTCTAAGTATTTTTCTAGGTGGCATATGTTCGACGATCAGACTGTTGAAGCATTACCTGCTCACAGTGTACGTAACAATCCAGAAGTCTACATACTTTTTTATAATGCAGTCATTGAAAATTGTTAACATGATATATATCCTTTTGTTCATTTACAGCTTATTCTTAAATAATGTTTGTTTCTTACAAATGTTATTTATTTATATCTAAAAAATAATGAAGAACCTCCACAATATTGTAAATAGTATTGCCTCAAAAATGAAACTTTCAATTACTGAAACTGATGCCAAAAATATGTAAATTTCTTGTATATATATATATTGATATAAGTATTTGTTGATAAAAAATAAATTGATGTATTACTGTTGTTTGTTTTAAATCCTGAGTCTTATTATAACATTCCATACTTTTTGAACATGAAGTGACTTCTGAATTTCCAAAGTTATAACCTAAAGAAGACTCTTGTGTATGAATATGTGCCATGTTGTCAGTAAAGATTTGAGAGAGAAGAGGAAGTGATATAATGTTTTAAAAGAAGAAAAAAGGTAAAGATTTTTTTATTTGCTTTTGGCATATCATCCATATAAGTTTTGTATATGTATATATAGTTGAAACCGTGAAAAATTTAAATATTAGAAGATGGTCAGGGTTGCGGTCAAAAAAATAACAAATAGTTATAAACTATTTAGTTATAAACTCACTAAGGCAGAGGCTAAACTCATTTAGTCAGAATCTCTTCCTTTACTCCCTGATGAAGACCTGAAATTTAGGTTGAAACATCGGCACGAATAAATATTTTTTTGTTTATTTGCTGACCACACACCCCGACCATCTTCTCCACATATTAATCTACGGTCAACAATCAACACCTCATTATAAAATATTTTTAATTTATATTGAATAGTGTGGGGGCTAAAAGTTTTCATTTTATTTTTAATTAAAGAAAAATGAACTGAGTGTTATATAATTACTTATTTAATCAATTATAAACATTTTTTAAGTTTATTTTTATATATTTTATTACTTACATTTTTCGGGACCGACACCACCAGTTAATCAGAAATGAAAGAAATAATAAAATTAAAGTTATAAGCTAACTCATATATCAGCTAAAGATTAAAATGTAATCAGAACTTAATATATAGGTGATATGTATATTAATACATGACGCTAAATTTATCAGACTAATTTCAAATGATTTTAAAAAAAAAATAACCGACTACGGAAATGACCCTATCTTGTATTCTTATTTCTTCTAAAAGACATAATGTTATTACTCATAACCTTAAACATATCATGGATTATTAGTGATGTCTATAAAAAAATATAGACTTGTTTTAGTTTTCGGGTTCCTGCCACATCTGAACGGAACTCGAGACTTCTGAAAACACATTAATATACTTTCTTTATGTTTACATGTGCAGATACAAGTGCTTTTCCATGGGCTTTGATGACCTCAGGGTCTTACGCCCTAAAGCCCCAGCTAACAACAACAAGAGCTTTTTTGTATGGTGACATTCACAGTTACATGGGACTGAGTATACTTGCCAAGAGCCATAGCGTTAAGTGGAAGGCACTCGACTACTACACAATGCAGTTGATTCTCACGACGGCCACTGTTTTGAAATATTATAAAATATTTTGAACTAAAGTGTTTTAAAACACTCGCAAGATATTAATGAGCAATTTGAGACATCGACTTTAAAAATCGTTTGTGCAGTTTACTCAACACATCGCCCATGCGATCAGCAGGTTAGGTGACACCCCTAAATACATTACCCTCGTTTTGGCTTCACCGTAGTCGGGTAAAAATTCAATAGATTCGCGATTTAATTTAAATGAACGAACAGTCTTTTAAGTTTTTAACAGTTATTTTTCAAAAAGTCAGTTATTTTGTTTGGAACTTTAGATGAGAGCAGACATTTTTCCACATCTTTTTTTTGTAATTATAATAAAGTTAATCTCTGGGGATTCAACTACAAGGTATAATTGTGGTAATACCCCAGCGTATAATTCCATTTGACTTAAAAAGTTAAAGTTTAAAAGAAGTTAATAAAACTAATAAAATTGTAATCAAGTAAAGAAATAAATGACTTTGCAGAATGTATAGGGTTGTAAAATAAGTTCGTAGAGTTTTTACTGGTGATTTCAATAAAAATTTCAGATTCTTCCAAGTCAAAATTTCCGGTTCTGAACCGAGCAAACCACTTACGAACGGTGCTTTCTTCTTAAGGCATCGTCGCCATACACACTGCAAATTTTGTTAACCGTCTGTGCAGCAGATTTTAATTTTCGAAACTAAAAAATCATTAAATAACGAAAATAATTTTTTTTTTTCTATTCCATTTTGAGCAAGCAAAATACCATTAAAGATAAAAAAATATCGGTTGAAACTTATGCATAAAAGCGCCCTAACTAGTTCTTTTTTAGAATATGTAAACATTATTGACCAAGTAAACATGATTTTATGAACACATAGAGCATCGAATTGAAATATTGAAAAACGCTGAGAACTTATTTTACAACCTAATAGAGAAATAAAGCGCTAACTGAAGAAGATTAATAGAAAGGAGAAGCGAGTCGGCTTGTTCGGTTCAATTCGATCCTACCACACAAAGCCTTTACTCACCTGAGCTCGAATGATCATTCCATCACTTTGATGCACGGACTATCCTCGGCTCAAACCGTTCGGTTCGGATCGCTCCGTACTCACCTGACCAAAATGGGTGTGTTTTTTGGAACGTTTGCTCTATTGAATAGGCGCCCTTATCTGTTATGAGGCTAAATGTTTTGTGCTTTTCACAATCAGTAAGGAGCCTTTATAGCGTATTGAATTTATTGTATTACAATCCCTATCTTTGGGTATTTTATGTTTACAACAAGCAGCTTGAAATGTTCTTCAGACGAGTTTTAGCTGTTGACAACCAACTTTCTTCACGAGTTCTCTCCTTACCAAATGATTGCTACGATTTTCTCATTTTTTACCAGGCGTTATTCATTGAGGTCTCCTTGGACTTTATTATTTCACATAGACTTTTAGAACAACCTACTTGTTTCCTCTTTTTCACCTTTGTTTCATTCTACCACTTAAAGCTCTTTCCTTCTCCTCTGACTTCTCTTTCACCTCCTTAACAACAATTAGGATGTCTTTTTAAGAATATTCCATCCCGATTCTACATCCTTTTTAAAATTCACCTTTCTACATGTTTCGTCAAGGACAGATGCTAATCCGATGCTGATAACTGCGCTGCACAGCACTCCTACTTTTATGGATTTGTTTCACCGCAAAAAAAGATAATTAAAAAGTAGTTTTCATTTCTGTTTGTTATAGGAAACACTAACAATGAAGAAGGATTAACCAAGGCCGTAGATGGCACTTTAATGAAGTTTAGTTATGCATGTTTACTTATATTTGATCGCCTTTAGAAACCTTCAAAGACACCATTAATTAAGTTGTCCAATCAACTATGGATCAGAAAGGGAACTCAAAAGTTCTAAAAAATTTGCTCATTTATGTTTCTTGGGGACTGATTACAAATGTTTACTTTGTGAACTCCAATTTTCTGCTGTAGTATATAGAAAAAAAATCAAAACAAGCTCTAAAAAATAATCTTTTTCTCCAATAGCATGAAAACTATGCAATTTTCAGTAACACCAACTTATGCTAAATTAAGTTAATATAAATTCCTTCCTTTTTTTGCGTTTGGGGTATGGTTCAGCAGCAACAGATTTCATTGGACCAAATTTATCACTTACTGATCAGTGTAAGACGAGACGAGGATTCTCCGAGAAGCGAACATAGATGATTTTCTAGCCATCAGCAACTAAAACTCTGTAGTCGATAGAGACGGCAAAAAAGTAAATAGCTCAACCTACGAAAGATGAAAGAACCCAAACTTAATCAAGCAGATATAAATAATCTCTCTCTTTTCTAATTTAAAGTCAGATATGTGGTTGGGAAACTTGAAAAATTATTTATATCACAGCAAGGGAGAATTGGGCCCAACCAAATCTAAAAAAAATCACCATGGTTTGATGAGGAGTGTAGCCAGGCCACCACTATGAAGAACGAGGCCAACGATTTCATGCTTCAGAAGGAACTTGTTCGAGCCCCCGTCGATATTTAAAGGCAGCGCAAAAGAGAAGACAATTGGATTTATCGATGCGAAAAAAGAAATTAAGAGAATAAAGAGCTTGAAGAAATAAAACGATTGAGGAATACCAACCAGTATCCAAAAACCAATGATCGGATTTAAAATCTATTTGTACGTAAATCTATCTTTGGTTATACTACCATTCGGACTAACCATGTAGAGGTAACTAAACAACTCAGATAAATCGTTAGGGGACGAGAAGACCACAGGATATAAGACTATAATATACTACAAGTAGGGAATAACTACTTCGACTCCTTACTTAGCGAAAATTAGGTAAAGAAATCTAAACAGGAAGAAGTTGATCTTGGCCGAACATCAGAAGATGAACGCAAACCCCCAGACGAATATGAATTGTGTGAAGAAATAGACTTTAAAAAATTGCGTGAACAATAGAATTCCGAAACTAAGTTAGTGTTTACCCCACATATTTATTTGTAAAATAGTTAAAAAGCGTTTTTAAGGTTGCATTAATTAATTCATTGTGAAAAAAAAAATTGTAGAGGAGCGAGAGAAAGCAAGTTGAGATCCCCAAAAGGTACATTTCTAACACCAATCTAGAATGGATAGATTGTGCTGGATGAAATTCGAGGACTCCGCTCAAATTTTAGGATTTTAGGGAAGCTGCACTTCTGCGATTAAACCGGCATGAGCTGCATGAGCAGGCCAAGGAACCAGTAATGGGTTGTGGATTCGATCGAGTAGAATTGTTTATTTTCTTATTGGGAGGATATTAGTTGATCATGTGAAATTATTGGAAGATGTGCCGGGTGCCGGCCAATAAAGATACAAAAGCAGCAGAAAAACTATTTATCAGTAACCAACGTTTCGCCCCACTTTGCAGGGCTTTATTGGGGCTGGATCCAGGAAGATGCAAATATTCTTTTTTATCTTCCAAGATCCAGTGGAAGATAAAAACACACTTCCCTGCGAAGTGTGGAGAAACATTGGAAATAATGATTAGTTTTTCTGCTATTTTTGTACTTTCTTGACTGCCACCGGGACCATATTCTGACAATTTATTTTCTCATGCATTCAAGTTTTATGAGTTTGCATTATCAACGGCGACCGATAAGTTAGCAATATCTGGCCAGCTTATAGTAATTTTAATTTTTATAAAATAATATTACAATGTTTTAATTTTAGTAAACACACATCGCTGCTATCTTTTCTTGAATAAAGGCATATTAGACAAAACATATATATATTGTATATGACGTATTCTTTAGATGGTATTGTAGACAGTGATTACTTTTTTACTCCTATACTAGGTTTGGAAGAGTGGCTATATAGTTGAGAAATAATCACATGTCCATGAAAATATCTGTGCAACGTATCTTTTTTAAAATAAAACCAACACTTTTTTTTTTCCTTCAGATGTGCCACTATCCAATCAAAGCTGCGATATTTGTTCTTCATATTTAGATTAATTCAAAGTATGATTTTTATGACATCAATCACTAACATTATTCACCTAAAATATTTTATTGTTTCAAGAAAAATGTATCTTCCTATTAGTTCTGTATTAAATTAAACACTTTTAAGGAATTTTCCTGATATAGTGTTTGGTAATGCATAAATTCCTCATTAGATAATTCTTCCATCCTGTCTTCAGCAAGGTCAATGAGTAATGAATATTACTTGTGATTTTAATAGCACAGATAAAAAAGATTTTTTATGTAATGTTTTTATAATAATTATTATAATAAAGTTCGAGTTGATAAAATTCTAAGAATATTTTATCAATCTGTTAACTCAAAATTTAATATTTGTGTTTGTCGATTCGGATCAAGATATTTAAAAAATATCCCACAATTCCATTAGGTCACTACTGCTTTGAGCATTCCACTAAAGGAGCAAATAGTTGAATTTTTAGCTTCGTTGAAATTTAATAGTGTCATCCTTTAAAAAACAGTTTTAAAAACCTTCAAGCAGTATGGGGATTGACTTATTCCTAGTATGTGTCTTTATTTTACTTTTAGTCATAAAATTAATACTGTTTTAATTAGATATTTTGTTTTACAAAAATACTAACAACTTTTTCTTATTACAAAAGGGTAGAATCTTTTTGTAATGAGTAAATTAATTTTTTTAATATTATTTGTTGTTTTTATTATGAGTTAATATTAATATAAATAATTATTAATAAGAAATTATATTTTTAAATGCAAATTACTCTTTTCATATCTCCTCTTTACATGTCGTCATTGTAAACTATTTTAATTTTTTTTTTATTTATTAAATTATATTAAAATTTTTTATCAATATAATTTTATTTTCTTGCAAAATTGATGGAACCATTACATTTACATGAAATATTATTTATAAAAGATGAATGGTAAGACTGGGTTTAGCAAATAGTCCGCAACACCTGCGAGAAATTTCAGGGTAGTGTAGTCAAGTATGTGTTCAGAAGAAGTGTAATGGCTTTGTCCGAGATACGCGTAGGGAATGTTCTTGGCTCAAATAAAATAGATTTTCAACAGGTGGGGAATTATAAAAGTTTTTATTGTATTCCAAAAATTATTTATCAGAATCACATGGCTTTATATTTAATCTTTAATAGTGCTTACTAACCTAATGTCATCTGTTGCCAACTCAGATGTGTTCGTTTAATGAGGTGGCATATTTAGAAAGAAAACAAATAAATTTAGTACGAATGCATTTGAAGTGACTACATTTAATTTAGTATCTGAATTTTATATTAAAGGAATTCTGATGTTCTATTTACTGTTTAGTTGCCCTAAATATGGTGTAGAACTTTTCCCCTTCACTTTTGTTTGATTGACCAGAAAGTGTAGTTTTATGTAAGTTTTCATTTGATTTATTGGTCATTTTCGCCCTAATTTCATTTCATCCCTATTTAATAATGTTTTTGAATTTATTTTTTAAATAAAAATATAATATTTAATTAATGTTTTGAGAACAGATGTTTGGATTCATTGCCCATCTTTTTGTATCTTAGGTTTAATTTAAATAGATATTTTGTCAACTATTATTGTTTACATGTAAATAATTGTTTGAATAGGGGTCTAGCTACAATGGAATTCCAAAATCAAATAGTATGGAAGGATATTCTCCTTGGTCTTATGAACTTACTCCTTCAGACTTTTTGCAGGTAATTTATTAATGATTGAAGGAATTTATTAATTAAATTTACTTTAATTTTATTACTCCATAAATATTTATTTCCAGAATGGAAGGAATGTTGATGATAGTTCCTTAGCTGGAAATTCAATAGTTGATGATATTGTAACCAAACTTTTGGATGATGATTGCAATGAAGTATCCAAGAAAAAAGACGGGTGAGTATTGTCTTTTTTAGTGATATGATTATATGATAAGCTAATCAAGGAGTAATTTTTTTTTTTATGTTGGTTATAGATTTGATAATGTGATATACAATTCAGGAGATGAGCTGTGGTCAAGCAAAAATAACACAAGAGCTCATAGTCCTTTTCCAAGTTTGTCCCCACAGGTATTTTGTTTATTATAAGGACTTAACATGCCTAATAATTTTTATGTTATTAATATAGTAGGGTTAAATAATCAATTGAACACATTAATGTTTATTTTATTCTTTGACAAGTTTTGTTTTAAATTTAGGATGTAGATTATAAAATGGGCTTACTGAACATAGATACACAATGTAGTACCCCCGTCCAGCCCCCTACGAGTACACAGGTAACTATTTTCTTATCAAACATTGCATTTTGTGTGTTATCTGTAATAATTTTCCAATTATTCTTGATGCAAAATTTTATAAAAGTTAATTTCTATGTTTTTAGAGCTTTTCATTGAAGGAATCCCCTTATTTTCTCAACAGTTCCTCATACTTCCAGGCTGACCTCAATTCAGGTACAGCTTTTTCTTTTTTTTTTTGTTTTATCAAAGTACTTATTTCCAAAAACTTTATATATATTTATAGTATACTCGCCCTGGCATATCTTAAAATCAGTTTAATATATTATTTTGGTTCTATATTTAAAGTCCCGATGTTATGGTTTCACACAAATAGATGTGGCAGTCATGAAAAACTGGGTAAGTCAATTTAAGTTGTATTCTAAATGAATGCTCAAGAGTAGCAAGAATACTTAAACCAATGAAAATTAAATTGTGGTTATTTGAAATTTGAATATCAGAAAAAAAATTTTATGAATCAGTAAAAAAAGTAATAATAAATAAATAAAATATTGCAGGATATTTCATTACATTTAGTTTATTATTAATCTTAATTAATATGTAATTTGACTTATCTAGTTTTTATTATTGACACAGGTATTATTTGTTGAAATTAATAATTTTGTAGAAATAGAAATATTTAAATAAATAATCATTTTTTTACAATCCATGCAGTCCAGTAAATCCCCTTTTTTTAATCTGTAGTAATCATTTTATTAATTATTCAAGTATAATAATAATAATAATTTTGCGTTCATAAAATGAACCAGAAGTCTGTAGAAAAACAATGTTTGACCTTTTATCTCTTAACCAATCTCTTGAGCAATGAGCAATCTTAATAGGTTTTGCCATTGAATCAGTTTTACCAAAGCCCATTCAGATTATACAAATCTTAAGTTCTTTCTGATCTATCTTCCGTTATTACTTTTATAATTATTATTGATGGTCTGTTATGAATTGTGCCATTAACAAATTCAGGCTAATTTAATTTTTAAAAGTGAGTTGTTACCAAGTACTATTTCCTATTGGGGCTACTATCATGCAATTTTATAGTTAAAATAAGTAGTATTTTTTTCCTCTGAAATAGAAAAGGAGTTCTATGATTTTTCCTTTATATTTATTATTATTTATTAATGTAGGTGTTTTTACTGGTGAGACTGAGCTTCCAAACGAACAACAGATGTACAATTATGTACAAATGTTGAACAAAGATAAATTCAACCTGAGTCTGGAAGGCCTTCTACATTCTGCTCAACCAGAATCTCCATTGACAGTCAGTATCTCTAAATATTTTTTATTATTTATTATGTATATCCTGTACTTAACGTGAATGTGTCCATATGTAACCCTTGTGAACGAGTGGTTATTTATTAATTTTTAATATGTAGCTCTATTTATATCAAACAGTGTAGTCTACCTCTTGGTTCTAAAAGTTGACTTCTGCATTTATTATGAAACCAAAGTAGAAGGAAAACGCCATAAAATAAAACAAGTAGATTTCTGTAATGGCTAACAGTAATGAAACTTTTAAACTGGTCGTTCTTAACATATTGTTTCAAAATAATTTTCAATTGTTGAGTAGAAATTATTTAATGACTACTAAAAAAGGTACCTTATCAGTTCAAAGCCTAATTTGCATGGAAAAAAGACAAACTAAAATTAGATTATTTAGTTTTTTCTGGATATTCATATATATTTTAAATGTATTTTTTTCCTAATAGACCCACAGTCTTCAGAGCTTGTAAAAACATAAATAACAGTGAATTGAAAAAAACAGATAATGGTTAAATATCTTGATTTATTTTTGTAATGAACCCTTCTGTAGGTCCCTGACTACTAACTGTAGTAACTGTAAGTTTTATGCTTAATTTTGTGGGTTTTTTTCAAAGATAACATTAAATCTGGAATAGGATCAACTGAACCCCGTTTGATGATCTTTAATGAAGTGTCAAGTTTTCAGGGATATCAACTTCTGATTTTTTTGAATTATATATTGTGATAATAGCAAATTTAATTAGCCACAGTATGTTTCATTGTACTAATGACTTCTTAATATCACATTATTTTTGTACCAATTTATTTGTATTTGAATCAATAATGTTAATGTGGTTCTGTTTTGAATAACTCTCAGATTTACTTTTTTTGTCGATGACCTTCTGAAATTGATTCTATAACCAGTTGAATTTTAGTACTCTGCTTCTGGTTTAGTTTGTTCTTGTATTTTATTTTTGGTACTTAGCCATTTTTTCCTTTATTTATCTTAAATATTAATAATTATATTTTTTACAGATGAGCAACTGTTTTCCAAATGGTGATTTTGGTATCAAGTCAGCCCATCCTATTGAAATGTTCCCTACCAGTCCAAATCAATTTTCACCTCTCCCTGGATTTCCGCGTCCTCTCGCACAACGCACTTCACACTTCAAGAACACACAAGTAATTTCAGTATTTATTTTTGTTCATGTCTTAGAAATATTATAAATTTGTCATTGATATAAATATGTTTGTGATTTTCAGAATTTTAATGGTGTCAGGGGCCAATTGATGTATAACAACAACAGTCCATTTGTTGCAAACAATAACAAGACAGATGGAGGTTTCCCTCCACCACGGTTAGGTCTGGACCCTCTCCTTCTACACTTGAGACCTTCAGATCATATCATTCATTCTTATGATGCTTTTCCTCCTGCACTATTCCGATCCTTCAGGTATATTATGTTGTAATTGACTGCATAAAAAAAATTTAAGATGTTACAATCTATGATGTCTTGTTTTTTAAATTTATTTTTAGAAATATTAATAAATTGTCTTTACAGAAATAGACAAAGTTTATATATATACATTTTTTTCTTGTTAGAGGCTGGCTGGTTTGGTTTATCAATTATAATAAAATATATCCGTATAATCTCCACTTCTTTATTCATTTAAAACTCAAATATTTTGGCCACCTGGCCATTTTCAAGGATATCTATTAATTTATAACTTTGATTACAATCTTATTAACAAAACTTGATGAATATCATAAATTATTCTACCTTAATTTTTTAATCATAGCCTCATCATAAGTCATTAAAGGTTGCAGGCTGTTTGTCAATTTAACCTATAAAACATAAATAAATTGGGGAAAACATGGACATTATTATATTAACTTAATCAACTTATCAACAATAGAAACCTATCTGCATGACCTGGCATATTTTTATTATGTTTCAAATTTTATTTTAGAATATTCTAACTAAAGCAGAATTTGTAGTTGATAGCAGTCTAACAGGAAATGTAAATAGAATAAGTGAAATAGTATACAAAAACATGGCAATATAAGACTATAAGATGAAAGTAAATTAATAGTTTTCATGTTTTCACTTATTTAATTATGTATTATAGGTTATATTAATGCATTTAACAAAGGAAGAATAGTTGCAACCTTTAAATGAGTTATTTTGAAGCTGTGAAAATAAAATAAGGTAGGATAATTTATAATATTTTTATATATAGATATCCCAAGAATGGCCACATTGGCTGAAACGTTGGATTTTTAAGTGAATAAAAAAGTCAAGACAATTTTGTTACATTTCATGATTATAATTGATAAGGCAAAGACAAAATTAAAATAGATGTTAAATGCTGACATTATATAACATGACATGAATGAAGTTGTAGATAACAGAATTATTGGTGATTTCTAAAATTGCCCTCAATCTAAACCATAAAAGATATTTTAGGCCTGAAGGGCTTATCCAATTCTATTTAAAAAAAACGAGTTTTTTAATTGATGTCTAATAAAAATATTTCTTATTTGTTAGACGTAGTAGTGGCTCTGCTGAATTACATTCTGTGCTTGAGCAGTGTTACATCCAGTTTAAGGAACTGGAGAGTGAAAGGAAGAAAACTGAAGCTGATCTTGCAAGGTATATCATGTTTCATTAATATCTAATTCATACTCTAATTGAAAAGTTAAGTTATATTTGTTTTTGTATAATGTCATAGTTATAAAATAATTTAGTAGTTTGGAAACAAAACTATCTCCACTTTTCCATAATGTTGGTGAAACAACAAAAAAAAAAAAAAACTCTTACTCTCCTATTATCTTGGATATTAATCCTGATGATTATGTTTGTTTTTGATAGGATATTGCAGTTTTTCATCAAAATAAACTAAAACATTAAAAAAAAAAACAGAAAACTCCTGATAATATCTAGATTTTATCAAGATATCAGAAACTGTTAATTGTTTTGATTCTGCACTAATCAATTGTTATGTAGCTTGTATTAGTTCCAAATTGAGCCCAAGTTTTGAATAAAAATGGGAGACATTGATTATGAAACATAGAAACTCTTTAACTTTTTTCCTGTGTTTCTTAAAAAATATTTTTTCATGGAAATAACAAATATAATATTTCCTTAATACAATTAAATCTTAAATCCATATAATAGAGATATATTTATAGTCATGAAGAACCAAATGGTTCTTTAGGACTTATTAATACACTCATTTAAAACAAGTCCTGTATTAAAAAATAGTTGTAACTAATTAATCATTTAATTCTGAAAAGTACAACGTCAAAAAAGAAACAAAAATATGTTATATTTCCATTGTTGTATCATTCAAAGCCATTGGTAATGTTTTTTATTTCTTAATATGTCAAAGTGATGTTCTCGGAACTACACCTTTGCTTCTAAAAGGGCCAATGTCCATATTGTTTGTTCTCAGAACGACATCTTTCATCCTTATAGAAATGAGTTAAAAAACACTATAAATGACATTGACCAATATTTAATGGAATTACATTCTTCTTCTGTTTGTATTTTATAGTGTACTTTTTAGAATGTAAAATTTTTTAAAATCAAAACTTTTGGTATAAACTGGGCTGGGATGTGGAGACAGAAATAGATTCCAATAATAATAATTATAATGTTAATAATTTTGTCAACATTTAATAAACAGCTCCCTCAGTTTTATGAGTTGTTGTTAACCACCCTCCAGACCCATCTACTTCAAAACTATATATTTTTTTAATATACCCTTGATTTTACTTACCATCATGTTTCAGGTACAATCCTGGCAAGAAGGTGTCTTCTACAAACTCAATCCCAGTGCCTCGACTTCCTGTTTCACCTACAAGAGTGGATAGGTTGATTGTTGATCAGCTAAGAGAACATGCGAGGATTCTAACACTGGCTCATAAAATGGAGGCGCTTAGAGGTGGTAGATCGCTTTCTCCGTCGATTCATGATTCAATAGCCTCTTGGTTAGATTCTATCAAGCAAGTCCAAAAATCTAGAATGGATGAAATACTCAATACTGTCCAAGGTATTAATTATTATCGACTTATATTTTCAATTATTTTTATATATTTCATTGTATTCATTAGATTTTATTATTTAAACAAGAATAATTAAATGTGTGATAGTCAAGCATTGCGCTCTTGTTACTGAAACATGCATTCTATTTATATTAATTTCATATATTTATTTTTGTCATCCATTGTGATCCAATGGACCACCATACTTATGGTGAAAAATAATTGGCATCATGCCTGTCATTTATAATTTCGGAATCATGTATGATAAGCAGAATATTGTCAATGTTTTTTCAAACTCTCAAGGGTGAAGAATTTTGCCATACTATTTGTCAAAAGATACAGAATTTCATGTATAACAGATATGTGCATACAAAAAATACTTAGAAAATAAAATATAAGTACAATACAAAAATAAGTAAATACATATAAGTATATGAAGTATATACATGAAATTTTCAAATTTATAATAAAAATCTGTGTACCTAGAGCATTAGCTTCAACGGGCATCAAATAGTAAAATAATAATTACAAAAATTCACTTATGTAAACTTTGTATTGTGTGGTTATTATTGCACTTCCGATTGATGATATAAAGCCTCAAGACTTTCACAAGTCTGTGTAGTGTTAAGGTATTTTTCAGATCCGAGAGATAGTTCATCAATTTAGTATTAACAAACTAATTTCTTAGCTATATATATATCCTTGTTAAAGATTCAGTAATAATATATAATATTACAATATCTTTTGAGAGATCATAAAGATGTGATTTAGACTGGTTTTGTAATTTTCATGGTTAGTGGTTCCTGATGAAATGTAGGCTGTCCTTTATATGACGACAAGAATTATAATGGAAAATATTGTACTTAAAAATATTCACATTTCTTTATAAATAAATGAGATTAAGCATTGTTTATAGCCTTTTATAATTGTTTAAACATAATTATATATTAATATGAAATTTTGCAGATATGAGCAGGCTGACAAATGCAATAAAGGCACTGATGGTTGCTACACGTTGTGCAAGAACACATATGTATTGTGCTCTTATGTCCACACTCCATGAATCAACAACTTACTAGTCTTGCAGAGTATTACACCAGCAGAGTAATAACTAATATATTTATTTTGTTAAAAACTTAATATTTTATTGACAAAATGCTAATTGTTATTTTTTCAAAATTATTTATAATCATTTGATTATTCCCTAATGAACTTATATTTAAAAGAAATCAATTCATTATAGAAGTTTCTTTTAAGCTATTTTTCTAACATTTATTAAGTGCACTTAAGTTCTCTATATCATATTATATTATTTATTGTATTGTTTTTGTTTGAAAATATTTATTTGATATCCATTAATGTGAATGTTGTTTGTAAGAATATATATATATGTATATTTACTTACATATATACATATATTAGCTAATGGAATATTTGTTTTCTAAACGGCTCTCTGGCATGACATTTATTTGATCATATTGTTGGGAGATTTTCTTTTCTCATTCTTAATTTTAATATTTTTTTTTATAATTTCTTCTTATAATACCTTTAAGAAATTGCCTATTTTTGTTTTTATTTTTTCTTCTTAAAAATATTTCAAATTCGAATTTAAGCTTTTATAACTCGATTAGTGCTATGAATTGGATGAATTTGACTGACTAGTTTTTAAACTTTATGGGTCCTATTTTGAAAATATTCATATGTGCCCTTATCTTGGGGGATTACTTAGCGGGAGAATTATAGCAAGAGGCCACAACGAAGTTATTGGCCTAATAATGAACCCTCTCTTACCTAATGAAATTTGTATTCTAAAAATGTAGAATCACATCTTTGATATATAAATATATTTATTTGTATCCGCCCTAATTGTATGCTCAATGTGTTCCCCCCTAAATCATTCTGTAATTAGCTCATGCATACTGTGCTTAATAGTTATATTTTAGGCAAAAATAGTCCCCCAAATGATAACACCTTACTTTGCTGTGTAACGTGCTTGCCTTTACTCTATGGGTACTTGGATTATTAAATGTTGTATTGTTATATTATATAATAGATATACATGTAATGTCAGTTTTATCACATAGCCTGGGTCCAGTGTAACACTATAAATGTTTATAAGATAATTATATTTAGGAAATTTTATTATAGGAAAAACCAAGCAGTTACTGTGACGGCTTTGTTAGCATTTTCTATGGGGTATTGGTCAAAGCCCAACTTTGAGCACCTAAGACTATTTTATTGTAAAAAAAAATCTTTAAAAATATCGTAAAGTGCTCTCTTGGACTCCATAAATTTTTTGAACTACTTGCTTCATAAATAACATATAGAATAGATTTATAGTTTTTGTGTTAGTAATTGTTATAAAATTCTAGAATCGTTCGTTAGTTTCGTAGTTAATTTTCATTTTGTTTAATAATAGTACAAAAGAGAAATGTATTTTGAAATAAAGAAAGGTTTCGATTGACAAGAAATTGAATATGGTTTAGAAGATTTTGTTTTATCCGTTGTTTTGTTAATTTATTTATATTTATGTATACAAAGTTTTTCTATGTAAACTGACCACAAAGTTGCTCAAAAGAATAAAATGAAGTAAGAATATCAAATTTTCTCGGGCTGTTTTAGGCTTAAGTATCATTTATACAGAAATCAGTTTATGATAAACCAGAACAATAATTAAATTGAATAACAAAGTAGTTTATCCATCTCTTGTTAGTGCGACTGCGAGTAGGCCTTTTGACGTTTTGGGAATAAAAAGGTCTTTGAAATGTCTGATTCTGATTAGATGCTGATATGTAACTTTGTATAGGCACACAGTTAGATGTTTATAGTGACAATCTTAATTTGTAATTTGATGTGATATTATTGTAATAATTAATTAGGAAGGGTATTACCTGATGCAGGAGGAAGGTTTAGGCAGTGTCAAGTCAGGTAAATATTGCTATATTGATGAATTATATTCAGACATGGTATATTATTATCAGGCCCGTTGGGTATACTAGTTAATTGTTCTATTTGCTTAGTTCTCTTTTTATCACTTAACATGTTAAATGTGAATTTATGATGGAATATTAATAATATATTTATAGCTATATTTTCTGCATTGTTTTTACTAGTGTGGATAATTTATTATTAGAAAATATCAAATTAATGCTTCCATTTCCGTGTTAGTTCATATGACTGTAGGAAGCTTATTTCCATTTATTATATTAACTGTTTAGCTAAATTTTTCTCCGACAATATTGCTAATTGCAATAGCGAAATGCCAAATTAAGAATCTTTATTATTTGTTATCGGATCTTGTTATTGCAGCTCATATATCTACTATATAGAGGTTCTAAATATTTATTTCTTAGTATGGTTTAGGGGTATTTATTAACTGAGAAAATTAGTTAGTTACCAGGCGGTAAGAAAATGTAGGGAAGAACAGTATTTATTTATAAAATGATATCAAGGATAATTGAATCGGTTGTAAATAGTGGTTATGAATATGCCAAATTTGTTGTTTGTGCCTGGGAAAGTTTCTGGATGGATATTTAGAAAGAATAGATGAATTGAGAAAGTGAAAAAAAAGAGAGAGCATTTCTTATCTCCATTTATTGTATGTTTGTTTTCTTCTTTAACATTTAGTATTAGCTTACTCTCTGTAGGGTGAATGTTGTCTTACTGTTTTCGGTGTCTTAGATGTTATTGTTTATGTACTTTTAGTATTTTTTATTGCACTTCAATGGTTTGTGTGTTTGAGAAGCCCAGGTTTGCATTCTAATCCAGCTAACGAAATTACCATTATGGCACAAATATAACAATTAATTGTCTTTTCGAATATCAAATAGAATCTGATTTCAATATTTTGTTTTCCATTTCAAAATTAGTATAGTAAATTACTTAACGCTTCCTATTTTCACATTCGCACAATCCCTTGGGCATAAACAAAATGACCTGCATTTTTTAAAACTACTAATTAAACGGGCTGTGGTAGAAGTTTAAATAATTAAAACAAAAATATTTACTATTATAATATATAATTATATATTTAATAGTTTTTTGGGTGATAATACAGTGTCGGATATAGGTATTAGCTTTTAGTCGTGCCATTTGGACCATAAAATTACTGATTGAGAAATATACTGGGTGGTTATTATTAATTGATGTGAAATGCTCACTACATATAACTTTCCTGCCAGCACTGATCTTTTTCTGTATTAATTTATATGCAAAATGAACTGATGATAGCCTTTTATCCCCTTTTTAAATTAATATTTTATATCTTATAGGTAGCTTAGTTATATTTATTATATTTGTGAGCTCTTTGCTGTATTATCTGGTTGTACTAGGTTTTTTTTTAAATTATAATATTTTATTAGTTATTATGTATTAGTTTCATTTGATGGATTATATAGTTTTTCTTTTCGAATTATAAGTTTAGTCCTTGTCATAAAATATTTTTTATTTTTTACCAAACACTCTTCGAATTGCATAATATATAACACCAAAAAGAGTATCTATGTTACTATCATTATATAATTATATACATATATACTAATATATAATATACCTTTAATACAGATTTATTATCTCGTCTTTCTATACGTATCAAATCTTTACATATTCATGTACTTTATTTATTAGAAAAGGAAAATGTAGTTTTATATTTAGATGTTTCATTTATATATATATATATATTAAATATACGAGAAAAATATATGTAATGAAATTATATTGTTTTAAAAACTGTGAAGGAAGGGATAAATAAAACTTCCTACTGTGTTGGTATTTAATATTTATTAGCAATATATAACGGGTTAGTTAGTGAATGGCTAGTTTAATGAGTAGGAGGTCTTAGCTGACAAGTTGGCTGCTCAAGCCCGATATAAGATTCTACAAGGAGGGTAGGAAAGACAATAAATCTTAACAAAATTGTTTAATTGTTAGGCGTCAGCTATAGTCCCACACTCCCTGTGCTTTAGGCAATACATGAGCTTACTATCATAATCAAAGAAATTTGCATGATATTGGACTTGTAGTCAATATTAATTAATATACTTAACAAATGCTTTATTGCCACATATGTATTAATATGGTTACTTACTTGCAAGAATGGGAATTTTTTTTTTTTTTGTTATAAAAGTCTTTTCTATTTTTATTGAATAAAAACTTGACTGTTAGGAGTGTTAAATCTAAATATCTTATTTAAAATAAGTAAACAGATTATTGCCTATAGTTTCCTCCTTATATATGTATATATATTTATATGGAATGACCTTTAAAGCAAAATTCGGAGTTCAGTAATAACTTATTTTTTTATTAAGGAATTAATAAATCCATCATTTTTATAATAAATTTCAAGTTAAACGACTAATCTATTGTTAAAAAACTTATTCGTGGATATAAAAAAAATTTTGAGCCATTTTGGTTGCTGACCTAAATATTTTATAGTTACAAATTAAAATTAGTATTTTTATAATTCTACCAGGTAGGTGGATATTTATTTTTCCCATTCAAGCTTTAAAAAATATACCATGTAAGTACCCGTATGTAACACAAAATATGTGAGGATTTTTTTTTAACTTTTGTTTTTTAGTAATTTTAGAATATATTTGTACTGAAATATTTGTGTAAATCGCTTATTTATTTACAAGGTACATCCCTCAGAGTTGGGTCGTATTCTACAGATTGTTTATTTTTATTTTGTGTGTAAATATACCTAGAGGCTTTAGAGATTTAGTCTAGGCTTCTCGTAAATTCAAGTACAAAATGTCATTTACATTAGTCAAACTGAAGTAGGTGTTGTTAAGGTTGTGAAGTCCGAGAATTTAAAATGCAATAAGAATTTTTAGATTGATAACGAGTGCAATATTTTTGTTGTTTTTATTTATAAAATTTCTATACATATATTTATTTATCTAGGTAAATGTTTACTGGTAAAGTTTTATATTATATACAATTAAGATAAAAAAAAAAAAAGCCAAAGCATTGTTAAAGGCACAATTATTGTTCCTTAGACTACGATTCAACTCTATCCAGTAACTGATTTTCTATTTTCTCTTGATATTTTAAATAAGTAGGTTGTGCAACCAATAAGACTTATAGGATAGTTCTATAGTTGATGAAAAATTAGGTGCACCTTTACTCTAAATCTGAAACATCCATTTTAAAAGTTTGTGGTTTCCAGCTTTATTTGAACCTATAAAACGTCCATCATCTTGTGTACGACAATCATTCCATTTTAATATTATTTTTTAAGTGACATTACTTTCAAGAGTGCACCTTTTTTTCTCATAATTGCTGTTTCTAATGATATCACTTTCGAATGAGAATGTGAATCTGGCAAAATAGTTTAAATTAAAATAAATAGCTGTACATATAAACAACGAAACATATCTGTCGACATTTTTTTCTTTTTGTTTTCATTTCATTTATCATTTTCACCTATTTAAGAATGTATGCAGCCTTCTATTTTCATATTTCTTTATTAAATTTTATATGAGGAGTTTATATTTGCACATTATATCATCTAGCATAAAAAGTATATTATTACATAACTATTTTGTTTAATTAATGTCTCTCTCTTTTTCTCTCCTTGAGTCATATAGCACTTGGCTTCTTTGTTTTGGTCACTTGTTCCAATTGATAATTCTTGATTCTGTCCACATTAATGTTGAAGAGCCTAATCTTAATGTATTCCCTTGGTGGAGTCTTTATTAAATATTGTATTGAATTTGAATAACTAAATTACTGATAGGGATCAAGTGTTAATATCGACTGAGGTTGAGCTCATCTGCTCGATTCAGTGAAATAAAGTTTAAAATTTTCTGTTCATGGTGGAAAATGTAACAAAAATATTAATTTTAATTATTCCCAATGATTTAAAATGTTTAAAGTATTTATTTTTCTATATATTAAATAAAAGATCTATACTGATAATGGAAGTGGTTAAAAAATTCTGTTATATTTATAAGTTATTCATTTGGGAACGAAAAATAAATTAAATTAATTATTCATTTAGGCGTAATGACTCAAAGATCTAAATTAGTTGACTCTTGTATTTTTTTTTTTTTTCATTTTATTAGATATTAATTAATGATTCGTTATATTTTTAGACAGTATCGTTACATATTCCACCATCATTATAAACAAAGTATGATTACTAAGCATCATTGGTATGTGAAAACTATTGTATTAATATTGTTTAATTATATCAGTCTATTCTAATTAAAGATTATGCTCAAATTAGTAAAAATTGTCTGGCACAGATATTTTTGCAGTGTCTGAAATTTTTCTAGATTTAAGAATTTATTCTCCTACTACGTTGGCTTTCCACCTACTTATTATTTCTAATTGTTTTTTTATCTCTTTAAAAGTAATATTATTATTTATAACCATTTGAAGAATTATTATCTATTAATTTCTTTTTGTTTAATCTATGTTACGTTTTATGAGACTTAAATTTAATTTTTTATATGAATTTTTTTGTTAATGCAATACCATTGAAAAATTTATTGTTTTTTGTTGGTTGACTAAAAAGGTTTAGTATAACTATTTATTAATTATTAATTTTAGTGCAATCTTATTTATTAAAGTGACCTTTCTGTAAAAGCATTTGAATAATTATTGAAAAATAAACATTTAATTGGCGTTCTTACTTATTTCTTTGATTATTTGTTATTGTTTTAGCTATGTTACCTCTTACTCTGGTGAAATCAATAAATTATATCTAAGGCTTATCTCAACCATCATTTTGTAGGATACTTGATAATTTTTTCTGACCTGGATAATTCTCATGGAAATGTCTCTAGAGTGAAGCGTTAACAATTATTCTTTTTAAATTACATTAAGTTTTTTTTTCAGAGATACGAGGTATCACAGCTTAAGTGACATTACCTTATTTACCTTTCAATTTGAAATTTGGTTTTTTTATTATTCTATATTTTTACTTAAAGTTTTCTATAGGTAAGCTTTGATTGTTATATATTTTTTTAAACTTTTTAATTCATTGAAACACTCTCTATATTGCATTGAAATTTGTTCCTGAATATCAATAATCGACTATTTAAATTATTTTTCTAGTCAACCTATTTATCGCCCATTTGAGATCAATTCTGGCCAATACTGGATGTTCTACCACACTTTAAGGTGGCCAATGACGAATCACTCCTTGCCTATTTTGTTTCCATTAAGTTCAAGAAACATGCATCACTTGTACAAAAATTAATAGTTCATTGAAAAAACCCACCTTTTCTCCCTAAAAAATATTCTTCAATCACAGAATTTATTGATGATTCTTTATTCTTTATTGCCATGGAAAATTTTTTGACTAAGTTTCACAGACATTTTACTTCTTTTTTCTGAGAGTTTTTTGGTACATCATTGCTTATAGTATTAGGCGTTTGTTGGAGTGACTGCTAAATTGTGAGGGAAACTCATCAGTTCTACTAATTTACCATCTAGAAGTGCAGATTATGGTAGTGGTGCAGAAAACTTCATCCATTACAATTTTGGTCTATTAAGAAAAATGAAGGATGATCTTCTTTGTTCAAAACAGCCATTTTTTTATTATTGAGGATGACAGAGAGACTCAAGAATCTCTTTTCCAAGTTTATGGCCCATCTCACAAAAACTACAGTTGCTCCAAAACATTGTATTTGTTTACAAAATTATTAAATTCTCTACTAATAGGAATGGTCAACTTCATCTTTATTTTTTCTTCTAAATTTTGCGTGCCAAGTCATCCTAAAAACTGCTGAAAATTAATTTTTTTTCAACAAATCAATGAAATCTTCTGTATTTCGTATAGTAAATGAAACTCATTTTATCGTTACTTTAAAAATGTGGTTTTTAGGATTTCTCTAGGTGTTAAAGAGGAATATCAACTTTGCTTCTACCAAGAGTACAGTTTAACAAAGCCGGGAACTTATGAATATTAAAATGTGATACAAAAATTCATTTTTATCATTTCATGTTTGGTGAGTTCTTTGTTGTGATCACTTGGAAGCTAGTGTTCTTTGTTTTCACTACACTTTGGACGTTTGATGTTATATACACCGTAACAAATAAAACATTAAAAAGTTTTTATTTATGTCCACCTGTTGAACCATGAATAGGATCCAAAGAGATGGGATGGTCCAGGCTGTTTCTACAACCCACAGATAATCCTCTCTTTATTTCTCCTTTATTTGACTCTAAAATTCTTTCATAGTTATTATTTACCTATTTTTAAATACAATTAACAGTTCAAAGTGGTTAATTATTTCAAATAAAAAAATTTAAAGATACTTTAAAGGAAGGTTTATTGAAAATTCGTCATATAAGCACTGATATACATTTTTAATGAGAAAAGATCATTAAAGGTAAAAGTTTTACTTTTAAAGTTAACTTTTACCTCATTAAATTTTACATTGACATGTCGGGTTTAATAAAAATTGCTCAGTCGTTTTTGAGAACATGTGAACAATCGAAAACATGTATAAAGTGGCACTTTCGTTGTTATAACTCAGCCTTAAATATGAGATTTCAGTTGCTTATGATTTTCCAGTTTTAAGGTAGGTCACACACACACGATTTTGCAAGCCTTAGTTATTTGGACTCAAGAGGTCTTAAAACATATTTCCGTCGAAAATTAGAATTCCAAATTTTTCATCATAATAATTCTTTCCCATACTATATTTCACATATGGTAGGCGTGTTGGGAAGAGCAGCGAAAACTCATTTGCTCCCAACCTTTCCTGGTCGTTTAAATTAGTGGTTACTAACTTTTTTTTGGCAGCATAACCCTTTTGGTAGAAGTAAAAAAATGGTGGAACCCTTTTGATAGAAGTAGATAAAGGACTAAATCTCTACATTATCAATTGATACAATTAAAGTTATCCGTCTTTTCAGCAAAATCTACATAACACCTGTACACAAGAAGAAAATCTGAGTTGTTGAGGTTCAAAATCGTGTGTCACGTGGAATGACCCATCCTAAATTAATTGTCTGGCAAACATTTAAGTGAAAGTCACAATACACAGCTTTAAATTATAATTTATAATGGTAATTAATATGTGACTATATACATTGTTCACATTGATGCTGAGGTTTGATTATGTTGTAATTAATGGAATAGGCGTTGTTTAAAGGAATGAATGGATGAGGATTGGCTAATGGAGTTGGGAAGAGAATTCCAGAAGGAAGTTGCTCATATGACAAAGGATTTGCTGAAGGCGGTTCTATGGAAGAACCTATATAAATCAATCGGTTCGGATCTGGTTGTTAATTAATTGATGGATAATCATAGAGTGAAGAGATAAAAGATATATACTATAAAGAGATATAAGATAATATAGATATAGGAAAATACAAAGGAGGTTCTGCCTTCGGAAGGTTGGATAGAACTACTTCAACTCGGTATACCAAAGGGAGACATGAGATTGCCTGGGAAACCTAAAGATAAATCTTACGAAGCAATTTATGAGTCTCTACAGTCGCAGCCCTCCGTAGACCAAGGAACCGTAGTACGAAGTGCGGGGAAACAAGAGAGGTTACTAGGAACTGACCGGTATTCAGAATCATGGAATCGCAGAATCTTTGGAATTCATGTACAGTTATGGATTTGCGCGTCATCTGATAAATATGATTATTCCAGAAGAGGTGTTGGTCGAAATTGACTTTAATTTTTTTTTAATTTGGAGTAGAAATGTTGATTGGTTGTTGAAGGTTGATTGTCGAGGAAAGGTAAGGGAGGCACTTGGAACCAACAAGAATGGCCTTAGTTTTTACAGCATTCAATCTCAGATCGTTTAATGTTATCTGTGTCTTTTGGATGGCCTCGATCATCTCGAAAGGATTGAAGGTTATGTAAATTTAGAGATCATCATATAAGTGGAATTGTGAATGGTGAATAGAATCAGGGAGATCGTTGATATACATGGATAAAAGGGATGGTGAAAGTGAGGAACACGTCAGTCAGAAGAAGGGGAGAGGAAGGAGATTTGTACAGAACGATGACTGTTTGGGAACGATGGGACAAGAAGGAGTAGAATCACTTGAGGACACTATTTGATATGGAAAGGTTTTGGAGTTTAGTGAGGAGGATCTTATTGTTAACTGAGCCCAAGGCTTTCGAAAAACCAAAATGAACTAGCACTGGAATTCGCTGACTGCCTATGGAGGATTGGAGGTCTGGGGAGGTTCTGAATAAAGCGGATTGTGTGGAATGTGAGCGAAAACCAGATAGGAAACGGTTAAGGAGAGTTTTTTGCTCCAGGAAATTATTAAGTTAAAAGTGGTTTTATCTTTCAAGTGGCTGGGACAAATTAGGTAGAATAGAGATATGCCGGAAGTCAGAAACTAAAGAAGGAGAAAGTACTTTGTTCTATGGTCGAACGTAGATATTCTTCCAGGGTTTGGGGAAAATGGAATTTTAAAGGGAGAAGTTATATATGTGCAGGACAGGAAGAATGGTGGGTGGTTAATTTCTCCTTGTCTATTTACTTACATCATAATTTCACAAAATTAATATTTTTTTTTTTTTAAGAAACGTTATGTGGGTGATGTATCTATGTTCGATATTTTGATGTTGTTTCCATACATTTATTCATTACATCTTACGATGTATACTATTTTCCTTACAGCTTTTTAATTTATTAATTAGATACACATAACCGACTTAGTTGAACAATCAATAAATACCCAATGCTTAATGTACCATAAATAACTTTGTAGAAATTGTTTACTTCCTTGAAAATCTGTTACCAAAACATATTACTATGATTTTTACAGTGTTTAGTATTTATACACATACATAACACATCTTTAAGTTATTTTCTAATTTGAATATAAACATTATGAAACTATAAAATCGTCGGTTTGGAGTCAAATGATTTCTGATCAAGTAATATTTTTAGATACATACGTTTTTTGCTAGATACCACTGCCTGAAAACCTATACTTCTAAGTTTCATCATAGCCATTTTGATTCGGTTCAAGCACATGTATAAAACATCATCTCCGCAAAAATATCACTCAATCGCCTTTACCTCCATCATGGCGAAACATAAGATAGAAAAAGCGGAGCTGAATGAAAAAAAAATGTATTGGATTACAATATAGTATTGTTCGTCGGTACAAGGCCGTTTTAAGTTATTTTAAACTAACTTGGTTATAATAATAATTAATAAACATGTAATAATATAATAATAATAATTAATAAACTGGTAATAATATAATAATGATTAGTAAACATATAATAATAATTAATACACAAGTTTATTTTTTTTTAAATGTTTAAAAACAGAAAAGCATTTTTCATATGTCGCCAATCCTATGTTCACAACATATGTAATTTTTTCTTATATGTTTAAATAAACATTCGTTATCATCAAGAATAATTATTACAATTAAATATTGAGATGATAACGAAAATCTCTATATCTTTATTGATAAATTATAAAGCAACTGATAGTTTTTATGGATTTCGATAGTCCTTTATAGCGGAGGAATAATTACTGATCTCAACTACATTTATTGATCTTGGTGAGATTTAGAATTGTGCTATTTAGATGGACTTTAAAGATAAAGTTGTGCTCATTACTGGCAGCTGTTCCGGCATCGGCAGAGAGACAGCAAAGTATATGGCCCGTCGAGGAGCTCAGTTATCTCTAGCTGGGAACACAGACTCTGATCTTCGAGATGTATCCAATGAGTGTTTGAAATATCGTTGCGTTGAACCGCTCATCACAGTTGGCGATATAAACGATGATCAATACGTCACTTCGCTAGTTGAAGGGACTGTGGATAAGTTTGGTAAGATCGATGTACTCGTCAATGCCGAGGGGGCAGTTCAGTTCGGCAACATAGAAAGTCCGCAAATTATGGAGCAGTATGAACATAGTTTCGACTTTAATGTAAGACCCATAATCTACCTCATTACCTGTGCTATACCACATCTAAAGAAGACAAGGGGGAACATAGTATTTGTATCCAACTTGGCTGGAATCAGATCAATGCCTGATCTTTTAGCCTATTCTATGACCCAGAAAACCTTAAACCAATTAACTCGTTGTACTGCATTGGAACTTGCTCCGAAACAAATACGCGTGAACGCCGTGAATCCAAGAGCAACGGATTCGCCCATCTACGAAGATGCTGATTGCGAAGTGGAAGATTACTATGACAAGCTTAAGAACTTTTATCCATTAGGTCGCTTGGGCTTACCCTCAGAAGTGGCGTCTGTAATTGGCTTCCTAGCCTGCGATAGAGCTGCTTTTATTACCGGCGCTACCATTTCAGTTGATGGTGGAAGGCATCGTTCGATCGGTTAGTTTTTGTTTAACGAATTATCAAAACTTCTGAATAAATTTGTTACTCTACTGTGTATCTTAACATTTAAAAAAAAAAAATACCCATCGATTAAAAATACAATGGCTTCTAAACGTTTTTTTTAAGACTTAGAATCTAATCATTTTACTTTATTATTACGTTTCGTGCAGAACTCTGCGGACTCGGATGCTTCCTCCATGTTCAGCTGTTTATGGCCAGCCCAGAGACAGGGGATCAATCGTTTGTTTCTATGGGGAGAAGGGGAGCAACTCGCACCGTTATACTATCATCAATAAATTTATTTTATATATGAGTACTAAAAAAAAAATAATTAAAAACCGATGGATGGTACTCTAAATAATAAAATGACTCCTATTGTTTCAATGGTAGCGCATTGTATGGGCCTAGCTCAGTGTTATTATTTATGTTTGAAGGACGAGTAATCATTTCTTCTTCTTGTATAGTGTTAAACTCATGAAGAGACAGCTTTCCATTGTCTGATTCGCCGGTATTCTTTGTTTTACGCCACTTCTCAACAAAATCTAATCCTGAATATTTTTGGGCCCCTATTGCCAGACAATTCACGCAACACAGGCTAGATCTTATCCATTAGGAGCATTTTGGGGACATTTCATTAGTATTCAGTTGTGCAACATGCCCTATCATTCTTGGACAACCAGTATTTAATAAATGTACGACGTATGGCCATTATTTCGGTAGATTTATGTTTTCTCTATGCAAGAGCTATATTTTGAACTATTTCTGTTTCCAATCGTTCTAGTTTCTGGTACATTAATAAGCTATTTTTCAAATACTTTTGATATAATTAATAAAGAAAGAAGTAAATAAAAACTAAACTTTATTTGTGAAATAAAATTCGTTTCTAAATAAACTGAAAAAGTAAGATAATCGCATGTTTAACTATGTTGGTTATATGGTCCACTCTCAAAATATGGTGGAATTTGGCTATCCATTGTTCTATTTTTAAAGTCTAATTAGAGAAGTTTGTCAAGGGGTGCGGTCAGCAAAGAACAACATAACCCACAAAAATCATATTTATTTATTTTATGCCGACGTTTCGACCTGAGTTTCAGTTCTTCAATAGGGCTATAGAACAAAAGAGATAACAACAACATTTAGAGAAACATACAATTGAAAAGGAATAGTATACAAACAGATTTGGAACTATACAAAATATTGAATTGAATCATAAATGATAACTGATAATTGAATAGTAACGGTCAACTATCTACAACTCATTATTTTTAAAGTCGATTGATTCCATTTTTAAAAATTGTATCGCAATTTGGGAATGCTCCTTACAATACCCTGCAGCAGGCACACCCTTAATATTACATTTTTTGTCATATTAATTTTTTAAAAAAGTCTTATTCTAAAGAGTAACATACACGATCAAGGAGTTATAAAACGAAATAGGACACCTAATTACTTTATTAATTCTAATGGAAAATATTTATTTATTTACCATCAGTCATATTGGATTATAAACGATTTTCAATATTATAGTGTGAAACCAAAAAACTTACCCTGCTTAAAAATACTCGAAGCATTGTCACTATCTATACAAATGCTCGTTTGTTCGTCAAGATCTCCAAAAGTTATTTTACCGTTTTACACTGTTTTTTCTTTTTTCAAAGAAAAATCTTCAGTGTCGTCCTGTAAAAGTTTAAAACTATTGAAATCCTCGATTTATTCAGTAGAAAGAAATTTATATTTAAAATTATACATTATTTCGCAATAAAAATGTTTAATTTTCGTCATTAGCGGTTAAGGTGATCTCATAAAATGATTGCCATTGGTTTTTGGTGAAATACTAAGGGAGATTGGGCGTATCAACAAAAAGAACTTTTGAGAAATAATACACAAGGATTTTATATTTATTTTCAGATTTGAAGTTTCATAGAAGAAATTGATTTGGTTACACAAAAATATTTTTTATTTTATTGTAGGAAGATGGTTCGAGTCGTACCCATAGTAGTAGGTTTGGCATGATAGTTGACTATTGCTTGTACCAGTAGTAAAGCTACTTTCACATGTAAACAGAACAAAAAATTCCAAAATAAAAATTATTATATGGAACATAAACAGATTGTTGCCTTAATGGCTGGTTCTAAAGGCCAAGTACAGTTGAACTGTTTGCTCGCATTGACAACGGGAATGTTTTGGACAGCTTAGTTACCGTCTTGTTCTGTTGCCCCCTCTAACGGGTTACCTTTTTTGACAACCACTGGAACCATCTTCCTACAATAAACTACATCTTGACAACTATTTATCGTCCACATTTTTAATTTAGTAAACTCATTTGTAAATAATCTAGGTTTTTGTAATTAAAACAAAATGATAAACTTACATTTAGTAGCATTTTTTCATGAGCTTTGTTTTTTTCGAGTTCTCCAAAATATTCTTACCTCAATCATAATGGTAGTATAGTAAAAGAAGCATAAAGTGTGCCAGAAAAGGGAGAAAATTAATCACAAAGAGGGAAAATAATCACAACAAAGTGTGTTGCTTGATTGAACCCTTGAACCATCAAACCTGACTGAACGCTTTTAACTTATGAATGGAATATGGTCCGGGTGCGGTAAAAAAAAACTCAAATAGTAGATAATTATACTATTTTAATATTAAAAATTTAAAATAGTATAATTATCTACTATTTGAGTTTTTTTTTTACCGCACCCGGACCATACCATATTCCATTCATCTATACACACGGTCAACCAATAATCTTCCAGCTTTTAGCTTATGTTTGCGAATAAAACCATCTCTAAAAAATCTTTTTTTTTCTTCACATTTATATTCCTAGTAGGACAAAAGAAGCATTAAGAACACTTATTCAACGACAAGCTTTAGTAAATTCTTAATAGTTGTTAGTACAATACTCACACAGGTGTTCAGCGTTTTTCCTCAATCTCCATACACCGTTGTTACACATAAGGCCCATAATCTTCAAAATGTTTATATCTCAATAAACTTAGCGTGTCCATGAATCTGTGAGTACTAGCCTTATTAGTATCTTTTACATGCATATCTTTGTTGTCCTTGAGACTTCTTAAATACTTTTGAAGACCACAATACCACTCATTGGCTGCCATAGTCTGACGATGAATCACTGCTTTAAAGTCATTTTAAAGTCAAAGGGCCATAGTTCTCATTAATATAAAAAAAAAAAAAGCTTAAAGTCACTATTTCAGGCTTAAAAATTTCAAATTCTTTCCCGGCATCCCCGATTGAATCTCTACTGTGTCACCCAGAGGAAATTCTTGGGGCTTAGGGCGCCCCAACTTCATAGCAGTCCAAATATCTTGGAGTTTCTGGAACACTGACACTGAAATTCTTGTATTTCTTCCAAAATAAGGACATATTTAGAATAAGTTTACAATAATCTGAATTATTAAGATTAAGTTTATCATATATTCGCCTTAAGTTAATATTTCAGCCCTTCTTTAACATTCGAATATGTTATAATAAATATTATAGTTATTGTTTTATGATTTATTGGACCTACAACAGTTAGCTCAGCTTGTGTGTTCAAGTTTGTAACCATCGAGAGAGGTAATTTCGGTAGTGTGAGTTTTGTTAGGTACTTTATTTAAAATGGTAAGTATTAATGATTTGTTAATACTTTTAATTAATGATTATTTTGATTCAGAAGCATGATAAACCTAATTTTTGTTTGCAGCTACCTTTATCGCTGTTGAGGACGGCACAAAACCATCCTATGGTATGTAAATTGACGTATTTTGCAATGAATTTGAGTTTGTTTTTTTTCATTTGTGGTGTATAGTTGCCTATATTTAACGATGTTTCATCTTATATTGTTTATATGAGTTCATATTGTTTTCTTAAGAGGAATAATGTTGATATCAAGCAATGGTAAATGACTAAATGACACCAAATTGAAGGTAAAACATTGTAATTAACTAACATTTTACATTATAAAAGTTTTGATTTTGATTTTTACAGTGTATAGACACCTCATTTGTTTTTAGTTTTGATAAGAACATTTAATTTTCTTAATGATTAAATGTTTATTTTTCTTGGAAATTAAATTACATTTGTATATCAAAGAATTTTGTGGTTTTAAGGACACATCTCATCTTGGTTATTTTAACACTAATCCAAATTCTCTTTGAGCTTCCATCACTTTGCCATTTTTATCTATTCAGTAATATCTTTGTTATTATCTTAGTTTCCAGCTGTTTACATTTATGTCTGAGTTTTTGTGTCAGTTCATTCTTGTGACAATATTTTATGCCTGTATCATAGGGTAAATCAGATATTTATAGAAATTTGGAAGTTGTATATGTTCATGCAATATATATTTGTTTTATTAATTTTTGGATTCTTAAATCTGTTGGAATTATTTCTGCCGAAATCCAGGCAGCTTTATGAAAAATGGTATGGAAAGATTTACATGGTTTTACAGCCATGAGTCTTTAGAACCTTAGGAGTTTCATTAGGTTTTATTTCTTTTATGCCAGACATGTACTGCATTTAATTTTGGCAAGATAGCTCCTAGATATATCTTAGCAACTTTCAATTGAAAACTATTAGTTTGTAGAACAGGTTCATTAACATGTATTCCATGTTTCCTTTCCTGCTTATTTTAATGTATCCCATTTCATTTGTTATAAATCCTCCATTTCCCATTTCATTTATAAACCTTAACAAATATCAGGGTTTGATTTTTCATTAATTAACTGTTAATTTTATTGAAACATAATTATTTACTCATTTGTGGCATTAGAAGTCACAAAATTTGTCAATAATTCTCAATTTTATTTTTTTGTTTGATTCTTAAATTTTTTTCAAAGTTATAATTTTTCATTTTTGTTTTTTTATTTTAGCTAGTTGAATTAAAAAATGGTGAAACGTACAACGGTCATTTAGTTAGTTGTGATAATTGGATGAATATTAACCTTAGAGAGGTTATTTGCACTTCTAGGGTAAGTAAACATTTTAACTTTTGATTTATAGTTTATAATTTAATGTTAAAATTTTGAAGAGGATTCTTGAGAGCCTGAGAGCCTTGATGCACCTTGTTTTCCTAGTTTCCAACAAATAATGAGTTATTCTTACCAGCATTTCTTCTGTAACCAACGAGTCGTCTAATCATCTTTCTACTTTTCAGTTTAGGGCATCGCTTTTCACTGTTTCTGGTAGTGGAAGAGTTTCTTCCCCTGCTACGGACTGGTCTCATTTTCTTGCTGGTATATTCTTGTTGGCCATAGATTTTTTTGCTATATCTTGCTCTCTCAAAAATCAAAAGTCGGTTATGAGGGGGTATAGTCATAGTAAATATATTCAAAACGGTTACTGGGTCTATTAATCTATTTTTATT
This sequence comes from Halyomorpha halys, assembly GCF_000696795.3. Lineage (NCBI taxonomy): Eukaryota > Metazoa > Arthropoda > Insecta > Hemiptera > Pentatomidae > Halyomorpha > Halyomorpha halys. The sequence goes on from NW_027112043.1 coordinate 696,405, forward strand.
CTTCTAAAACCCTAGTTATACATTATATTAATTTCCGTATACATATCTCACACTATTTTTCATTTTGTGAGTTTCTATTTCTGTGTTGTTTTTGAAATATTCTGTTTTTTATTTTTAAGGTGCAATAATATTATGGCATGACTCTTATCAACAGTAAAAAGTGTAACTTTAAAAAAAAAACTATAACATAATAAACTTTTTGTAAAAGAACAATATTGGTTTAATTGTTTTGGAGTTTGATTAACAATTAAGTATTTTGGGGTCCATGCTTGGTTCTGACATGATTGTGATGATGAAGGCATGATATGAATAATGCATCTTTTTTACTCATTGATCTAATCTGTTGTAGTAGTCATTTAGGAGGAATTTAGTATCCAATTAAAAAAAAAGTACAAAGTAGCTAGAGGAAAAAAAGGAATATAATTTGATGTTTCCATCTCTCTTCTGTCATTTAGACACCTCATGTGGAAGACTTCTTCTTGTACTGTGATATTGAGAAACCAATAATTATCTCATTTGGATTCCAGCTGCAGTTAAAAATTGCTCAGGGCTTTTATTGGCTATCTTATGCTCACTTCATGACTCTGAGTCATAAAGAAATGCTGATTTCATTCTTGAGGACCATTTTGGTTAAATGATATTTGAATACATTTTATAAGTCAAAATGTAGTGAAGGAAACTGAATTAATTACAGTGAGTGTTTGGTTGGATAATTCGAAGAAGTAACTTGGGACAAAGGAAGGGGTCCCTCTCGAAAAATATTTGAAAATTAAGTTGCTTAAAGGTGAAGTTTGTACAGTTTATTGTGAATTCGCCTATGAAATCTTTCTGTTGACAACCATCAGAAAATATAATTAATAAAATAATTTTGACTATAAATTGTCACACAAAAAAATTTGTTGTCGAACCCTCATGAGACCCAAACCCTCTTGTGGCCCACTGACAGGAGGACACTGTCTTTATGCATTATGATTTTACTGCAGCCTACAAGTAGGTAATATTTCAAAATTTCAATGAAAGCCAGGAATTTCAGACCAACTTTCTGGAGTTTTTGGAGTTGAAAAATGTATCCCATTGGACTTTAATATATATATTTATTAATAGTATGTTGTTACCCTGAATACTTATTTAACTAGCACTGCAACTCGGGGTGAGCGAGGGTCTTCTAATTGTATTGAAAAATATTATTTAGTTTGAATTCTAGTCGATAAGTGAAGTTGAAATATCTATGGGCCAAAGTTTATTGCTGCTCTATGAGTTATTTTTAGTAAAATTTAGTCGTTTCGGAAGTTAAGTAATTTTATATAATTACTAAGTTAAGAAATTCTGGTTGTATCCAAAGCTTATTTGAACTGTTTATTATTCTTGTTAGTTTTGTAAAATATAAATTTCGTTGGCTTCTGGAAATTAAATGAAGTTTAAGGTGAGTGACTAGTTTGCTCTCGTACTATGATACACGCTCTCTAGTTGGTGAAAACTTGTATCATTTTCTTTTGTTTTTAACAGATGCAGTACAAATTTGGGAGGAATGACTAGTCTACAAAAGCAATCAGAAAGGTAAGCAGAATAATGGAACATGGAATTGTGGGAAGAAATTGTAGTACTGCTGGGGATTGTTGTTTTCGATCTATTTCTCTTATTACACGATTCAAGAAAGAAAAAATGTATGTACGGTCAACACTCGATAACTTGAACTTCTGTGTAATGACCATGCATTTCGAGATATACATAATTTTTAGCTTTTAAAATATGGTGATCACATTTGGGGCATGGCTTTTCATATGTTCTGTATTGTACAATCTAAAAATCCATGATTTCCTCCAAATCACACAAACCAATAACAGTCTTTAACTGCCTAAGGGATGACCCAAGAAACATTTCATGATCTATCATGGCACATTTTGTGTAGAAAATTTGAGTAATAAAGGTTATACTTTTTATAATTTGGTTTCACACTGAATTCTTTTGTGTTGCTAAGGTTGAGGTATGTTCCTTCCACTTGAAAAAGTAAAATTTTCCCCAAATTATTTTCTTGTTTTTCCCATATTTTTGTTTTTAAAAACAAGGTTTTCTCAAGTTAACAAAAAATAATTTCTGTATTTGAGTTTTCGATTGTTGACTGTATGTTCTCTAGTATTCGCTTGAGAATAAAATTTGTTTTTCTCAATTGTTTGGTTTTGTTTTATTTATTTTCAGAACTGTGCAAGGTATTAGCGATACATTCATTGGCAGTGCTTCTCATTGGCCTCATACATCATTCAAATGGACTTTAAATTTTAAATATTTGTTAACTATACGCGATATATTTATAAAAATATTGTCTGCCGCTGTTTCAGTTATATTAATATTGATTATTTTTCTGTTGATTTTTGTTATTTACGTTTTCATTCTATATATAGAGAATAAATTTTTCTGTTTTAATATTAGAAAAATAGCTTTCATAATTTTCAATATTCCCTTTTGATGGGATTTCATAATTACACTTTGGCAATATATTTATATATATATTTTTTATTCCTTCTTAACGTTTGTATTGTTTGATTCATTGTCATATTTTATTTTATTGTTTTTTTAAAGTAATATATTTATTCTTCAGTCCTCATAAGTATTGTAGTATCCTTAACAGCTACATTACAGACTTATAACTGATAAGGCATGACATATAGCAATTTTCAGAAGATACATTTAAATTATTTTAGCCCTAAGTATGAATCACTGAACTTACCATTTGGTGATGTGATGGATTCTTCAGCTTTAATTTTTGGTCTAGAAATATTGTAAGATTGGATATTCTACTACAATGAGTTAATTGTTTTATCAATTTGAGGTCTTAAAACTTTATTTTATTAATTCAGTGTTTTTCTCTCTGATTAATTTTTTTATGTTCAAATTTCTGTATGTTCAAAATGTTAAAATAAATATGTAATTATTAATACATGACTTGAATTCTCTTTGATAGAAGAAGCCGAGAGAATCAGTACTGATTGACATTTTTGAATAGTAGTTGTATGACTTTTTCTCATTTTCAATTAATAATAATAGTGTAGCTAATTGCTATTGTTGGTTCAGCTCATTCAAGGGTGTATCATAAGGGTGTGTCATTGACAAAGAAATACAACTACCTAAAAATCAGTTTTTTAACCTTGCGATTAGGTTACTGTTATATCCCATTGTATAACAAGAAATATATTTAAATTATTTAGTTATTTTCTTGAGTTTTTTATGTTTGTATTATTTTCTATAAATTATTTTCTTGAAATTTTTTTTTAGGATGGTGATAAGTTTTGGAGGATGCCAGAATGTTATATAAGAGGTAGTACTATTAAATATCTGAGGATTCCTGATGAAGTGATTGACATGGTGAAAGAAGAAGTTGTAGTTAAATCTAGAGGCAGGAGCGAAGTGAAGGGCCGTGGTGGTCAGCAGCGTGGTCGAGGAGCACAGCGTATGAATATTTTATATAGAATAGTTTAATCTTGTTTCCATTTGTAGGTGGTAGTTCTACTATGATCCTGGCACTTGCAGATAATATAGACATTAGAAGGACCTCTAATGATCTGAAAATGCTTCAGTTGGTCTGGGAACGGGGATGAGGCTAAAATCAAATATATTCATTTCATGCATGTCCCTGGCCAGTTGAACATTTGCCATCACACTTTGTAGGCAGAAATTTAATGATTTTATTTATCTTGGTTCACAAGTTAACTCGTATAATGAGATACTAGATCCAACGGGTAATCATGATGGGAAATAAATGTTATTTTGAGGGGCTTAAGAAGGCTACTAAACTGCATATGTATAAAACCAGTCCTCAACTTATGCCTCTGAATTTTGGAACTTATCTTTTACACAGAATGATCATCACTTAATATTTGAAAGGCAAGTACTTAATAGAATTTATGGCCCAGTAAATACCAATGGAACTTACAGGACAAATGATGAATTAATAGGACTCAAGAAACATCCAGAAATTGTAAGAATAATAAAACATCTTCGAAGGGTAGGGTATATAGTTAAAATGGCCCCAGACCTGGGTTATGTCAAAAACATATAATAAATTAGGAGCAGGATGAATTTTACATAAGTGGTAGACCCTAATCAGATGTGTATTTTCTGAAAAGTACCAATTCCCTTGCTTCCTGGACTTGATCTCCCTCCAAAGTTCAATAATGTAAGCCTTTACAACTGTAAGTCTAGAAATATAGTCCTCAAATAGTCCTTGAGAGTTAAATTTTGGGGGGGATTGTTGCTAATACAGTTTCCTATAAGTTGTGTTTGAAAATATTTTTAATTTTTAAATATATTTTATCCTCCGAGGCATCTGAAAAGATGACCTAGAGACCTTATATTGTAAAAATGTTTTTAGAGTGCTACCAATGGGTAGTTTCTCTACATGATTGTACCATACTATTATGATTTCCTCAAATTTACTTGATACATGTCAATAAATAAATTTAATATATATATAATTTGTTTTAAATCACTTAAATGCACCACATTTCAAATAAAACTCATAAAATACTTTCGAGTTTTTAAATGGTGTGATTGGTTTATTTGTAAAATATTAACAGTTAGAAATAGGATAAAAACTTTTAGTATGTATTTAAAATTCTTTTATTGTCAAAAGAAGATTGCAGTTAAAGAAATACCATGTCTTCTCTTTAATAACTGCCCCCATAATATTAATCGTAAATTTAATTGTCTTGAAAGAAAAAAACAAGATTGAACTCTGCAAAGTAAACATATTGTCCATCAGATAAATCTTTTATTTTTTATCAATACCTAATTTTATTTAATGAGCTTAAAGTTTATAAAACTCATCAAATTAAAGCAATTAAAAAATAAGAATTCTATTTTGTGGAAATATTTTCTGTTGATAAGTTCCTAACTTTATTGTTATTTACTAAAAATTCTGATTTTAGGTGGTGCGTTTGGTGGCCGAGGTGGAAAAATAGGACGTGGTGGTGGTGGTGGTGCAGGCGGAGGGGGAGGAGGAGGAAGAAATCCCCCTAACAAGAACAAGCCAAAATAATTTAGAAGATTTTAAACATTTATAACAGGACATTATTGAAATTACTTAACTTATCATGGAGTGTAAATAATTTTTTTTTATTCTATAAAGTATTATGATGTGTACTTTGAACAATCAAATTATATCTTTAATCATCTGAATTGAGAGGTTTCAGTTTTTATTTTTAATGATTGTAAAAACATATTGTTGAAGTGACTCACACTTATTACAATAACACCAACTTCCAGATCTCTTTTAGAAATTAAAGAAAATGTTATCTAATGTGTTTTTTTTTTCCATTCCTTTTTCATACTCACTCAGTTTCTACATCTAGAGTGATTTTGAGGGATGTGATGTGTCCTATTCATTCAAGAACTCATGTTGTAGCCAACAGCACAATATGTATATAATCTGCTATTAAGTTATGCGTTAACTGTGTATATAGTGCACAAGGCATATCTGCCAGGATACAAGGCACCTCTGCTAATTCTAATACATTATTAAGCCTCACAGGCTCATCACTCCAGTTGCTAAGAAATTTAATTCCCCCCCCCCCCAAGACTCATCAGTAGATGTGAGGAGTTACCTGCTTCAGTTTTTCTATGGACAGATTATTTCTATTTTATATCTTTATTTTTAAAAAAATAATCTCAGTTAATTGAGTTAGGTTTGGTTCAATATTCTATTATGTTAACTATAAATGTTCTTTTACCTTGATTTAGTTTTTTTTTCATTCTGATATTTAAATATATACTTTATTTTCCCCTCTAACATGATTATATAATTGTTAAAGAAGTAAATTCACAAATTCTTCCACATATTCTTAAATGTTATTTTATTATTTGAATATATTTTATGATTCATAAATATTAAATTGTGTGTAATTTTATCAGCCCCTATGGAAAGCAGTTGGTAAGATATTATCAATTTTGAACACCCACTGTCGCCACAAGGTCCAGTCAATGTTGAAAACACAATTTTAAGTAAATTCTTTATTTTGTTTTTCTTTAATTGAGGCATCATTAATCGAAACTACTGTAAAATAACTTTATCAATTAATCAAAATAAGCTCCTTGGCTTCTACACGGTTCTTCCAATGAACAATAGGATTTCATCATTCAGGTACTACACCATAATAAAGTGTTCTTTAATTTACAACAACATAATTAATCCATCAGAAGGTTTCTTACCATTTGTATTGGCCTTGAACAAAATTAATTTATCTGAATTAAATTCTTTACATTTCATAACGTATCTAAATTAAATTTCTTACTTGAGGACAATTAGGCAGTGGTATCTCTTATTAAACAGAATAGGCAATTCTCAATAGTTGTTACATTTATTAACAAAATTAATAATTTATTAAACTCAACAGTATTTACAATAATTTATAAAAACAAACAGCTTCATATATCAAAAACTATATCACTGCTTTGCTTTAAATTGCAGTTTTACAAAATTTAAAAAAAATTAATTTAATTTTGTATACGATATATTCCAAAGATAGTAGCACATAATGAAATTAAATTAGACGGGCCTCCTATAAACTTTCAAAGTAATCCTATGGTACAATCTGGAATGTATTTAATACAAAATAATTTTTTATTTGTTTTGAGTTGTGCTACTATCAAAGCAAAGCAGTGATATGTTCTACCCAGACTATTCTGTCTTACAATCTATGTTAGATAGAAGGAATTAATAGTTAACAGATTGTACAAGTTGACCAAACCCTCTTGATAGTTAATTTTGACCAATTTTTCAATTTGCCTAACAATATACCTTGCTAGTTTCAAGAAAGAAGAGAACGTATTCTGAAGCTTGACAAAATTACAATGCTGGTAGTTCCCAGATTCTGATATCGACCATTCACCAAATCTCATCACTTGACAGAAAATTAAAACATATTTAAGGAGGCTCTGCATTTTCTTCATCAACCCACTTGATTTTTCATTTAAAAAACATCTATTAAAAAAAAAAAAAATTAGATTGTTACAGTAAGTCGTAATCACAACACATTAATAACGAAATTGACAAATTTACTTAAAAATGACTTCTTTAAGATAGGCCGCGTGTTTTCTATAAACTTCTTGAAAATTGGTGACTTCCATTACATCTTTTTTGAATTTTTGCCAGCAGTTTTCAAAAACAGTCGTACAAATATACCATTGCAAAGAGCAAATAAACTGTGACATTATATGTCTATATAACTGGATCTAGAATTTAGAAAAAAAAAAAAGCAAAATGACAAAAAATATTAATTATAATATTTACACACAAATTTTTTTTAAAGGAAAAAGAGCATTGTATTTTCTCATCAAATATTTTTTTAGTTTTGATTTCCCTTTGTAGTGACTCAATTATATTTGTTCAACTCAGTTCCATTCTCTAGTAATTAGTTATTTTCTACCAATGATAATCACAACAGTTACAGCTATATTTAATTATATATATATAATTTCAAATAATGAAGATGGTCAAGGTTGCAGTCAAAAGAGAAACAGAAACAGTTGTAAACTATTTCTGTTCCTCTTTTGACCGAAATCTTGACCATCTTCTTCATAATTTTAATTATATTTAGTAACAAAAGTAAGGAATTTTTTTTTAATGCGTTTACAAAAACAGTCAGGACTGGAATCAGATGAAATTGATACTGGAACCAGTTTACACCAACCACAACTATCCTCCAAATTGAATGAGCCATTTTCTAGATATAGATATACTGAGAAAAACACATTGACCCCTGTGAAGGCAAAAGTAAGGAATGGACTCTGAAATTGATACAGAAACAACCTAGGTGCCAACCTGCTTGATTGAACCCAGAAAATTTCATCCAAATCAGATTAATGATTCAATCGATCATGTCTGAACACAAATTTGACTATAGACAGACACAGAACTAAATTTATTCCTTGATGTCTAAAATGACAAATGTTAACAAATAATTTCAATTATGAGGACATGATCATTTTGTTTTTTTAATTTCTACATGAATACAAAGCTCCCCTTCCTTCAGTGTTCAATGTTGAGTAAACTAATATAATGTTATTCTATGATGTGGTCGTTATACCTGAGTATATTCAGTTCCTTTCATTTGAGAAGATCTGAACTTCAATAAGAGCCATACTTGGTCTAAATGCCATGAAACCCTTTGAATAGAAAGCATATATTCAAAAACATCATTGTACTTCGACATAGCTATGTCAGTAAATATTAAGTTCAAAGGCCAAGTAAATTTATAGGACAATCCCAAACATGATAAAACCTGAAGAAAAAAAGTATTTGAATTAATTTCAAGGTACTCATAATTGAATCATGGCCTGGGATAATGTTTTATGTTACAATTTTTATTATATTTGATTTAACTTTGTACATTAAACTATAATTGTTATTCCATTCCATGATCCAATCAATGGATCATTTCAATAAGCATATCTTATTTTTTAAGAAGTCTTTAGTTCTAGAATTCAATCGAGCCATAATAATAAAATTGAGACAGTCTTGGGACTGGGCGACAGAAGTCAAACTTCTGGAAATGAAATTATGTATTAAAATGTTATTAATAATGATATTTATTTTACAAAAATACAACATTATTTATTTTATTTTTTCATTTAATTATAATTATTAAATAACATTTTACTTAATTACCTAAACTATTCATTTGTGAAATTATAGTTTACATTATCATTTGTATTATTAGTAAATGTTGATATGATTGGATTGTGATAGCTAAAATAAGAAATGCTAAAATTTGAATGAATGTTTTCAATATGTCGTGCAAATATTGTGTCAATTGCTGTACCACCTCTTGTAGTATTTTCTAATGCTGAGTTTGTCATTCTCAAAAGTAAAAATTCTTTTAACTAAACTTACACTTGCAATATGAAATTTTCTAGATAATCTCCTACTCTCCAATTACAATATAATAATTTTTCTGCTTAAATTAACCAGCATTACCCCCTCCCCTCCCCAACCACTTCTGTTTCATATCTTGTATCACAAAATCAATTTGCTACTTTATAATTTTTTTTGTCTCAAGTTATAGAATGTTGGCAAAGAAGTTTTACTTCAAAAATTGTTTGAAGTTCCATTTGTTATTTATTCAAAATTGTTATTATTGAAAATCGTTATTTATTGAAAATCATTATTTATTCAAAATTGTTATTATTGAAAACTGCTATTTATTGAAAATTGTTATTTATTCAAAACTATCAAATCTTGATAAAAAATTGTGAAGGTCCTCAACTTTTGACTGCTGATGTGCTTTACAAATAAACATACTTTACGGAAAAACATAATATTTTGGTAACAGGTATATAAAGCAGTTATAATACCTGTGGATTGGTATGTTCAAATGCAGTTGGGGTTTCCTTAACAATAAACGATAACTTTTCATCACCCAGGGATGCAAAAGCAAGAACATCTCTCAGCCTGCCAAATGTTAACAATGTTAAAGGTTTTTCTTTTTCTATAGCTGGACAAAGTGAACAAGACAGTCTTTTACCAAATTCCTCATCGAGAAAAAAATATTTCTTCAACTTCCCAGCTTCAGTTAATAGATGAAATTCATTAAAAAACATCTCTAAGAGCGCTTCATTCACCAACTTGAGCTGTGTTTCTAAAACTAAATTTAATGAACCAGGTACACATCTAAGTATGGAACAATAATCCAACTGTTGTTCTGGAAGATTAACAAGATCATTTGCTTTAAAGAGATTTTTGACACCTTCTACATGTAGATTACACTTCTGGAACCAATTTACACCATTGACTCCAATATGTTCAGAAGTAGCTTCCGTTTGATTATTAATGTTGTTGCAAGGTAAGTTATTTTGGTCTTCAATAATAGGGAGCAAATTATCGTTGCTGGTTTCCCTAATATGTACTAGCCTTATATTTTCTGAATCTAATGAATGTTGGAGTATATTTTCTTTAAATTCAATCGATTCGGTCATTTTCTCCACTTTACTTGATTTAATTTCATCTTGACTAATTCCTTCCATGTTTTTATTGGTTTGAGAAATATTAATACTGCCCTCATCACTTGCGAATTTTTCAACTTTCAGCTCTGATCCTAATGTAAAGTGAGATCCTAGTATTTTCTCTTTGTTTTTTCCAGCTTCATCTTGATAAAGAAGAAGTGATCTTTTGGTCACCCTTTCAAAATCAGAATGCAATGCTTTCATTCTGTTTCTTGTTAACTCAGAATATTTTAGATTGCCATCTGTTGTAAAATTAGTCGTTTCAGTGAGATTTGGACCTGTTGAAGGAATTTCATCACTTTTTTTACCAACTTCTGATAAATCATCACCAATAGTGAAGTTTGAACCTAGAACTTTTAATTTGTTTCCCTCTAAATCTGAATATTTTATGTCATCTTTTGTAATTGCAGTTGCTTCACCAAAATTCAAAACTTCTGAAGCAATTACATGATTTTTTTTACCCACTTCCTCTGATTTACATGATGGTAAATCGTCACCAACAATAAAGTTTGAACCTAGAACTTTTAATTTGTTTTCCTCTAATTCTGAATGTTTTATTATGTCATCTCTCAAGTCAGTTACCGTTGTTTCAACAAGATTCAGTACTTCAGAAGTGATTTTATAATTTTTTTTACCAACTTCCTCTGATATACTTGATGGTAAATCATCACCAACAGTGAAGTGTGAACCAAGAACTTTTAATTTGTTTTCCTCCAATTCAGAATATTTTATGTCATCTTTCGTAGTAGCAGTTGTTTCAACGAGATTCGGAACTTGTGAAGGGGTAGCAATTTTCTCGTTTTCTTTACTCTCTTTCTCAGCTGTCCATGTTGGGACACCATCCCCAACAATAAAGTTTGAACCTAAAACTTTTGATCTGTTTTCTTTTAATTCTGAATGTTTTATTACATCTAAAGGAGTATCTATTTTATTTTCATCTTCATTATTGCTTTGACTCTCTTGAATGTTTTCCATACTTTGAAGGAAATAAGGTTTCAATGGAACTTGAAATGTGTCCTCATTGCAATCTTTGTTTTGATCAGTTTCAGGTCTCTTATCTATGACCGACTCCTTAGATCCTATTTCAATTTGGATCAAGTCATCATCACTTACAAGTGCATTATCATTGAAAAATTCTTGTCTTTTTTTACTATTCTCCTCCCTTTTTAATTTCCACTCAGCCTTAAGCCCTTTTCTCTCTTCTTCAGCTTGCTCCTGTTTTAAAATACTGATTATTTCTTTACTGAAAAATAAAAAATATATTATAATCATGATTGGATAAAAAGACACTATCTTATTTTTTATATATTTTAACAATTAAAAATTAAAAAAAAAAAAAACATACGCTTTTTCAAACTCCCTTTTCTCTTCTTTTAAAAACATCTCTTCTAATTGATTTGCCACTCTAATATTGTCAATTTCTTCTTCTTGTTTCTTAAGTTCCCTTACCTTGGCACTTCTAATTAGGTCTTCTTCCCTTAAATTTAACTCTTTTCTTTTTCTTTCTTTTTCAATGTCCATTTTTCCTTTTTTTAATTCTAGAAGAGAAATAAAAGGACAATACTTCATTTTTAAAAACTCAAAGATATCATTTCATAAACAGTCCTGAATTATTATTTCATCTTCTACATTAATCCATGGCAGGACACACGGGCCTCTGGGACCCATAATGATATACATTTTTATGATCTGACCTTTTTTTTTTTATTGTGGCTGCATAATATATAATAAGAAAAACTATAGAATAACAAACTTAAAATTAAATAAAATGCCAATACACATTAATTTGAGGAATACAGATTTAGAAAACTTATTTCTCAATACAGCAATGTAACACTTGTAGACAAATAAGAGCTTATTCTAATTGCTAAGCAGTCCTGTGATCAGGAACAAAACTTTTATGTTATCGCCATTAGACTGCTACGTCACAATCCCACAAGATATCAAGGCAAAAAAACGCAATCCTTCCTGGTGGGACACACCCAACTAAGCAACAGTCCTACATCACTTTTGAAATATTTGTTTAAAACAGGAAGAGGAGAAGATAGTTTAATCAAGCAATATTTAAAAAGCGTCTGAAATTGGAAAACGGTGTGAAACCAGTTAGGCAGCCTGAGACCACTCCGGAATACTGGCACTTAACATTTTAAATTGAACAAATTCAGTATTTTGATACTTTTGTAAAACACAGTTGTTTAACTAACAACAAAATATTTAGTTTTGGAATGATCCATTAAAAATTATATTTATACCTTCAAAAGTTTGAGCTTTCATTTTTGCTGAATCATGGGCACATGAAACCAAGTCCAATTTTTCTTCTTTCTTCGATTGAAAAGAACTTTTTGCTCGTTCATAAAAATTATGACATTCTATTTGCAATTGTTTTAATTCTCCAAGGTTTAAACAAACTTTAATTCTAGGTTTGTCATCTGATTTTAGTATTTTCAAAAACTTCTCCTAACAATCAAAATAAAATAATAATCAATGTTATTCATACAAATACAATTCTTTAAACTTAAAATTCAATCTATAAACTATGAATTAACACTTTACATATAGGGCAGTTTTAATACCATTAATAATTAATATTATTAATAGTTAAGCCCATAGTTTAATAGTTCTGGATAAACAGTTAATTTCGATTTCAAAAATAAATTTAAATTATTAACTCCTCAAATAAAGGCACTTGTAAATGTATTTAATATTCAATATGACTTTAAAGTTCATTATGAAGAAATTACTCACACTGTTTTTTGATATACCAAGTAAACACAAAGCTTTTCCACAATATGCCAAATCTTGCAATGGAATAAACGAAAGAAAATTAGATTGAATGGGCTTATAAGCCTCTTCCCAACTTTGTCTGTCTTCAATAAGGCTGAAGTCACTTGGTGAGATTGGTAAATCTTTATGCCATTTACCGAGGAAAATCCAATCATCAATCAATCTATAAACAAATCAAATATAAGAATCATACTCAATTTATATATATATTTTTTCACGGAACGGCCTTAGAGACCATGCGAATATCATTACTTTTGACTTCAATTTATCTTTAAAGTTAAAAAAAAAATTAAAAGAATAAAAAAAAAATTGAAATGATAATATAATAAATGTGATCACAAATAAATATGGTGATACAAAGGACCTAGAAACAGAAATAAGGATCAGAAGACTGAAATTCCATGGACATATGGTAAGAACAGCCCCGAAAAGATGAAACAAGGAAATATTCCAAAAAATTCGAGGATACAAAAGCTCAGAAGGATACATCAGGCAGATGAAGGAAGAAATGGAAAGACCAAGAAATTAAGGTTTTTGTGGGAAAGAGAAATTTGAAAAAGGGGGTCGGGTGGACAGAAGAAAGAAAACAAAGGCACACAGAGATAATGATGGAAAAATGGAAGTAAAGGACAAACAAAAACAAGACAGAAGCCAAAAGTAATGATATTTGCGTGGTCTCTAAAGCAGTTCCGTGGAAAAAAAAAAAAGTGATCTTTGAGCATATATACTTTTGATAAAGATGGGTAGTACTCAATTACTTTTCATTTAGTACTTCTGCTACTTGTGAGTACATTTAAAAGTACTCATAATCTACAAAAAGTACTTGTTGTTATATCTAATTAAAAAAAGTACAGTCAAAATCAAATAAATACTTTTCCATTATTGCCCATTCTGAAGTCATTACTAGTTTAAATGTATAAATAATGTTCATAATTGGGTACTCAGTCCGGTTTCGATTTATTTTGACTTCTTAGAGTTAACATCTTACATCATTACTGTTTATAAAGTAAAAATCTATGAATAGAATCAATTTGAAGTTCAGAAATAATCAAAACAACAATATATAAGACAAATATTTTCGAGCCTATCACCATTATAGTTAGGGAAGATAAGTTGCAAGAGAACACTAATAAAGTGTATACATGTGGCAGATATCATTTCATACATTATCAACTGTCATGCAAGACCTAGTGTGATAGTACTGTTATGAATGCAATTATCATACAGTTTACAGTATAGTTACAAGTAGTTATGACATTTGTTAAAATGGCTGAAAACTGAGCGACAGTTCACTGTCACTTCAATGTTAACCCCAACAGACAGATTAATTTTAGATTTAAAATAAAAGTAACAGAGAAAAATATAATAATACCTAAAGTAATACTGACAAGGCTGCAGAAAAAGAGAAGTAAGCAAGTAAAAGATCTGTGAAGAACTTGTTTCCATATTACTAAATAGTTGTTCAAGTAGAGCGACGCCCTTTAACTCTTCTGGTTGAATCAAGATTTTTTTCAGATATATTACCTAAAACTTTCTTTAATTAAAACATTATATTAATATATACAGTAGAGCCCCGATTAGTAAGAGGTTAGTTAACTAGGGAAGGGAAATAAAACCAGAACCCAGGTTCATTTTAATTTAAATTCTGAAAACCCAAGGTTTTAAATAATTCAAGACAAATTTTAAAGTTTTAAATAAATCCTAGAACATTTTTAATAAAAACAATTATTTTAAAAAGGTGAAGAGAAAACTAACAAAAATGTTTTCCCTTAGACAAGGAACTCAGTAATCTGGTCGGCTGATTGTCTGAGCTCATTCTGATCTCTAGATATGTTAACTTAAATCATTTCCATGAATATTTCCCTTAACTCTTTTTCATTTCTATTGTAACATCAGTTAAATATAAGATATTTGGAAACCAAAAAAAATAAAGTGTATTTCAACCGCTTAAAAATGATGTTTCAATTTTTCCAATGATTTTGGGATAAAACTAGGTTATAACTATAAGTGAGAAAAACTTTATCAAAATTAAGCGATTTAAAAATTGAAATATCTACCAGATCCACCCATGTTCGCCTAATCTGTCACCAATTGACTATCATTTTTTTAGTCTTTTAAAATGTTTTTTAAAAATATTTTGTTTTTAACAAAATATTCCAAAATGAAAATGAGGTAAAATTTCTGTTTCTCGGGTTTATTGATCCATAACCAAAAGATTTTTTCGAAGAAGGGGAAAAAATGGTGTGTTGCCATTGGAAAAATTTTCCTTGGAACTTTTCAAGTCCAGAGAAGTTATTTAAAATAAAAACAATAGCGTTAAAGTCTGTTTTTATTTTGTTTGTTTCATAACTGATATTTTATATGTCCCAATGAGACAATAACAAAACATACAACACAATTAAAATATGGTCAATTTCATTAGTACAAATTTACAAAAATATCTGTGATACCAAACAATAAGCTGTTATACTGTATAAATTTCTATGAACCAGAGGCAATAGTAGTATGAGGAGATTATACCATCATTGTTTAGGAATACAAATAAACTTATATAAACTTCAATATTTTTATGTATTTAAACCTCCCTCCCCCCAGTTAGCCAGGTAATCAACACTCTACTGTACAACAATAAAATTTGGTAGTTTAATCTGAACTAACCTGTTCAATTAATGACTGGACATCACTGAGATATGCTTTGTTGTTACTCCTCCCATTTATAAGATGGTAAATTATCAATTGGTAATTATATAAATACTTTTTAATAGCAAGTTTAAAAGCAGTGGTAATAATATCATCACTTAAGTTCTTTTCAGATAAAGTTTTTAGATCCAAAAATGCTTCTGCTGCTTCAATATATTGTTTAGTAAAAGTTAAAACATCTTCTGTTGTGTGATGATCAGTATAAACACCAGCTTTACATACAAATGTTTTTCCATTCTAGACATAAAACAGACATAATAATTAGTAGAAATATCTAATCTATAGATTATTAAAACTATTTGTACGGGGGTTGCCCCAAAAACAAATAAATATATTATATTATTATTATAAGTTTCAAATATAAAAAGATATAAACTAGTTTGGAAATTTGGGCTATGGAAGTTCTCCCTTCCTCAAAATTACCTAAATCCCAAAAGAGGTTTTTCAATTTATTTGCAACCCTTCTTGACACGCTTATCATTCAGAATTCTATCCTCGCTATAAATAATGATGGGCAACTATTAGTATTTTCATCAACACCTTAGATTTTTTTTTATTTAATTGCTTTTATGGTTGACAGGCGGTGACCTCACAACATGTGGAAATAAATCTATTGAGAATTAAGTTTTCTAACTCTATATTCATCAATAATGGTCAATCACTACTGTATTTCATTTCCATTTTGTTCTGTAGGGTTTCACGATTTGACAAAGTATAGGCCCATCCACATTTTTCATTTGTTTTTTGTTTCTTGTAATAGAGAAAACACTGCATTGGGGACATGGTCTCAAAATACTCTTTACAATAATTTTTCATTGCAATATCTAAACTTGAAATTCCATCCTTTGAATAGTGACAATCTAATCCTAGATAAATTTGAACGTAGGTATTTATGAACCAATATATGCTGTTTATATAATATTATAAACATTGTAAGAATTGACAGAACATTAAAACTAAAAACATTTCAAAACAATTGTTTGGTTTATAAAAAAATAATAGTAACAATCTAAGGGAGTATAGGTGGACTAAAAACTAATTACTAATAAATACAACCAGGTGTGATAAAAATCCAAATATAGATCTAAACTAATAAATTGTAGAAAAATACTTGTTAGAATTAATAATAAATATGGTAAAGAGGTAGGTGTAAAAGGTAGAACAGATAGGTGAAGTAGGTATGGTATAGGTGAGGTATAGTGATATGCAAAAGGGAGATATTAACAAATTAATAAAAATACCAAATAAATATAGGGGGAAGTACCTGTCAGATTGAAACAAAGATGACACCTGAGGAGGTAGGGAACGGAAATTCAGGTAAAAAAATGTCCCCACTTCTTAGCTAATCCCTTAAAAGACAAAGATTTTTTATAATACATTGATAGGTAAACTGACAGAAACAGCTAATCTTTTGTCTAATATTACAATAGGCAAATTGAAACATTGGTTAACGGTAAATAGTTTTCTTCTAGTATTTTGAGACTTTTATTGACCACTACCCGGTCTATCTTCCTACAATCTAATTCATACAGTCAACTATCGTCTTCCAAAAAAACTAAAAATGTATTTAATAAATAAAAGCATCACTGAAAAAATTGATAAAAATATTAAGAATATGGTTATAAGATATCAAAAATTCAATATCTTTATGAACTGAAAAGTAATACTTTGTTAACTCTTAAGTAGTAATGCCTGTTACCATTATGTTCCTTCTGATAACCTTTGTATAGTTAAAAACTTATTAATTACGGTCTTTCCTTAATTTTCTCTAATGCAATATTGGAGTTAAATTTTCAAAAAATTTAAAATTGAAGATCACACTAATAATTTTAACATCAATATATCAAATAATAATTAATCATTTTAATAACAATAACTTATTAGACTAGTAATAATTTTAATGTCAATAACTAATATGATTATTAATAATTTTAATAACAATAACTCATAGGACTATTAATAATTTTAATATTAATGACATATAATTATTAATAATTTTAATAACAATAACTCATTAGACTATTAATAATTGTAATATCAATAACCTATATAATTATTAATACCAATAACTCATAAAATTATTAATTTTAAAATAATTAAAAAATAGATTATTCTTGAAATAATCTAGTCAAAACAATACTTAAAATCTCACAAATGAAAATGTTGTAGAAGGTACTCCAATCAGAAGGCTCATTAAATCTTCTATTAATTGCTCTCTTGAAATTTTAGTAATAGAGTGCGGAGCTTTGGATAACCAATATTGTAAATGGACTTGTTTTGGAACAAAAGGAAGCTCCTCATTCCTTCCATGAAGATCCAACTTCTCCCATGATTTATCTTTCCTTGGAGGAACACCCACTACTTTCAAGTCCCAATCACTAAAAGGGGGTCATAATTAATAAAAAAAAAAATTATACAATAGATTGATTGATAGATAAAAAATACAATGGTATTTAAAACTTCACTATCAAAACATCCCAATATGTACTGGTTATCACAATATGTACTGTAACTGTGAGGGTTACTTGGACTCAGCAGAAAATGTTTTAAATTACACATTTCACAATCTCTCCAACCTGTAGCAGCACTAGTCCTAGGCCCTTGGTTATGTTCCCAATACTTTTTTCAGTTGGATCCAAGTAAGTCCCCTAGGGTAAAACTAACCACAAGATATGATTTAAAATAATCATTAGTTTAGTGAAATTAATTTTCGTCAAAATGGAAAGTTATTTTGCCAAGTCAATTCCATATGATTTTGATATTACAGAGTTAGAATACATTAAATAACATTATGTGGGGATGAGATGATTTAAACCATCCCTACCTTGATAATTCAATAGATATAGAACCAGAAAGTTGTTGGATTATCAAATATTGTAAAAGAAGGAATTAAGGATGATACAGTTCAAAAAGAAACTTGTTTTCTTAATACTTCTTCATATAGCAATAACAATAACCATTACAGGGATTGTATGGTAATTTTAGACACACTCTCTTCCACTTCCCTCACTATGACAGGTCAAAATATTCTTCCTTAGACATTGGATTACTGAGAGAGTTGGATTAACTCATAACAAAATTATCTATATTGTACTGTATTACAGTTTTGTACAACTATAAAAATGTATACAATTATTTTTAATGGTAAATAGACAACATTCCACGATAAAATATTCCCAGTACCAATGAGCAGAAAATATTCAAAAATATGGAAAATTTATGGTAAGGTGATGGCAATTCTGGTTTATGTACTTAAAAAAAATTTTGTAGTTAAGGAATTAAGTACTATGTCAAGAAATTTCCAAAGCGATTAAATTGTTACACACTTCTAAAGTGGTTGCTAATTTCTTTACTAAAATAAAGTTACAGATATTTAGTTAATTTTCAGTATAAATAAAAAAAAAAAAATCAGGAAGGTAATATTGTATTGATTAAATTGATTTAAATTTAATATGGCATAAAAACAAAATAATATAAAAATCGGAGTGCAAAGATGATTGGGCTCTAGCATGGAGTATGCAAATTTTGGTAATTGATATCCTGATTTTTCAAGAATTTTTCCATACATTCTCAAAATCCGTTACTTTTTTTTACTTAATGTATACAAAGTGTTTATAACAGTCTGTCAGTCATATTCTCTGTCCTCTTCCAAATATAGAACTGAAATGGAATAAAATAAAAATTTGTTATAATGTTTAAAATATTAATTAACAGATTGATGATCATGACGACTAGCTAGTTACAAATTTAATCTACTGAAATTTTACACATTTAAATCTTTAAAAGTAATAAAAAAGTTTTGAAATACAGTATATAGCTTTAGTACTACTACCAAATAATATATACTTAGTTTACAGCAACAACTGAGAAAATGAAAATTCAAAAAGCTAAATAATTTAAACAATTTCTTAATATACAGAGTGTTCCCACCCTAACATGCAAATATTTTGGAATTTCGATTTGAGTACTTTCGGTATGCACTTAACCCAGAAGTTTCCAATGGAATGGTGTAATTTTTCAGCGATTATGATAGAAAATAAAATTTATAAAAAAAATTCATATCAGGCTCTTTATCGATCCAATATATTTAAAAGGCGTAAATTGCAATCAATCTGCAAACAATTTCATTTGGTTTTTTATGATAATCAAGGTTAAAGAATAAAATTGATTTTGAATTCAATTTACCACAAGAACTTGCCATCATCTGATTTACTGCCAGAATCTGTAAACAAAAGTATCCTATTGGAAATTCTAGAGTCAAGTTATGCTGGAGAAGATTAGTATATTTACAATATCCTAAACAAAAGATCATATGCTACTGTAATGACCCAGTAAAAATTAAATAAAAATTTCAAAATTTAGAGAGGTTAAGGGGGGTAGAACATCTATATTATCTTAGCTGAACTTGTATACTAGGGAGTGTGTCCCCTATGTAGTGGATGGGGGATAACCTTTCAGGAGGGGTAGTCTGAATATACTGAATAAAGACCTGTGGACCATCAGGTACCCAATGCCCTAGCATTGGTGTACTCCCAGTGTATCCCTACCCCCTAGGGTATAGCCCAGCCACCCTTCCTCCTGAGGGGATATAAATATTCAGGAGGCAAGTTGCTGCTGAATGAAGAAATGGATCCGATTGGAAGTAAACGAGGCCAATATCTAAACAAAATGAAGTTATGAACAAGGACTGAAAGGAGTGGATAGAGGTTCCTTAATGCTAGTAATGGCATAAGAAGAAGATAAGAAAATGTATATTGGGGAACTCTCCCATAAATATTATCTCAGTCTTTGTTAACTAAATCAAAATAGTACTCTAAGCTTACTCATACTTTGTTTATTTCAAATTATTAACAAAATGTCTAATAAATACTTTGAGGATAAATACTTACAATTGTTTTGATTTTTTAGTTGGGATAGCAATCTTTTTATCCATGCAAGGACTCCTTTCTTTATGTTCTTCACTTGGAGTGACAAACCCTTCATCCTGAAATTCATAATAGAAATTAAACCAATACTGTTCAAGAAAGATCAAACTATAAAAATACCTAAGCAAGACAAACAGGAATCCCATTTAATACTTATGTTTGTTTTAAATAACAGTAAGGGTTTTTACAGTAGTCATTATATTATATTATATGCAAGCATGCACACACATACATTCTTGGTGAGCCATATTATGCAGAAGAAATTCTCCACAGTTGTCCTTAAGATAATAAGAGTAGAGGAGAGGGCTAGAAGACACAAGCATGCAAGAAATAAAATGCAACTTATGACTGACCACTATCTCATAAGTAATGCCTAACAGCAGTCCTGTCGAGAAGAAAATACTGATGTAGAGAAATAGTTTAAGTGGGTACGAATCCCACCCCACACAATGACTTAGTCATGTCTTTTTGAGGATTTCCCCTCTCCTCATAAAATAAACATACCATTAATACTAGATGTGTTATAAGTAAAATTGATTTAGTAAAAATTTTATTGGTATATTTAATACTAACTCTTTATGACAAATGATATGCAGGAAAATGCTCAAATTGGTGATTTTTTTTTGAGATCTTAACTTAAGTAAAGAAATTTTATTAAGTAGGTGAAAGGACTGGAAACTTCAGACAGTGCAAAATAGGTCTTCCATATTCATATAGAATATAGAATTATGATAAAACCTGGCTATACATGTCATTAACATCTCACTGACTGAGTTATTGATCATGGCACAGCAAACATGCCATGCCCGTAAACATGAAATTATTAACACCTTGACTGCCATTGGATTATACCAGTTCATATTTTTTTGACATACTTTAGCTTTAGATTAAAGGAAAAAACATAATAAAGACTACATATGACTACTAAGGATTATAATTTTATTTACATAAAAATACATTATATACAAAGTCAATTATACAGTTTATTATTATAACACAAAAGGGATAAGAAACACTTTCTCACTTTGACCCATCTGAATCTTTTGTAAACTATCCCTTAATTGTCTAGAAATCCCACAGGAATTTGGTGCTTCTAACAAAGCCCAAAAACTACATTTAGTTGCTAAGGATTATAAAAATAAATTATATAAAATTTATTATATAATATAAAAATTCAAAATATTATACAGTAATATACAATACATGAAAAACAAAAAATCCATTATATACATTGTAGAATTAATAAAAATCTATATGTAAGAAAATATATTTAAAAATTTAATACATTATATAAAACAATAACTTAAGAAAAAAAATGAAGCTTAATAATTATGGTATGCTGCAAATCTGCCATTAAGATGGAGACCAGGATTATCTGGGCATTTAGAGCATCAACATGTTTTTTACTTTACTACATTTTCTGCACTTTTTTTTTTTTTTATCTTTTTGCCTTGTGCAGATCAAACCCAAAAATACAGTTATTTTTTCTGCAAAATGGAGCTTTCTGCAGATAAAAACTGGCTCATCAATAAAAGTAATCAAACCTAAATAAAAAAAAATTAAAGATTTAAAAAACACATATAATACCACAACACAATACAATATGCATACAGAGGAATAAAAGTAGCCAAAACAGTATTTAAAAAAAATATAAAATAAACTTTTCTACAAATAGAATGAATATTAAATAATAATAAAAGTAAAAAAAAATTGTTCTCACCAGTAAAGTAAAGTCCTTAGGCTTTGTTGTTATGTCTACAATTTTATAAATACATTGTTGACTCGAACCAATGCTACAAGCATGAAGGTGGTCACATTTATTACCCATTGAGAGGGGAAAAAGCGGATGACTAACAAAGGGGACTACCTTTCAAGTTGAAAAAACATGAACCACAAAGGGTACGGCACCAGCGCACAGGATCTTCTCAGCATAACATGTTAAAGGTAGTTCCCCTTATGCTGTAGATATGTAAAAAGGCTTGGTTTAAAAACATTCAAACTCTAAAAGGTTTATAAACAATAACTTCTAATACTTAATAAATAAATTAATTTTTCGAATAAATCTCACAGTCTCCACTAGTTCTTAACAAAGAAAACCAAACAGAACACTTGGCTACAGCTCTCAGCAGTTTTCTTAGCTAATTGGGGCTCATTTCTGAACTGGTGAGTGAAAGTAGCTAATAAGGAAGGTAACCACATTATAAAATATTCTTGTCACAAAATAATTATATGCATATGAGCACATGCTAAGAAAAAAAAATTAGAATTAGGAAATTCTTCAAACAGAAAAAAAAAATTACCAAATCATAAGATAGTTTCTCCTGTCTCAGATTTCCATTCTCAAAAATACAGTCAAATGTCAAACTAGATGGCAGTTGAAAAGGTCTGAAATCAGAAAGATAATTAATTTTTTTTTAGGTAATTCATTAAATGGCAAACCAAATTTAATTTAACGATGAATTTACTGAGGCAGTATAACATACATACTTCAATCATCATCCAGGTCTACTTTTTTCCAGCATAAAAAGATTGGACAGAAATACGTAATTGTATTTGAATTTAAATCTATTGAATGAGATTATTGACTACATATATTAATAAAAATAAAATAAGCAAATGCGCTATTTAATAATATAATATAGCGACTAGTAAAAAAGTTACCCAAAGTAAAATATAAGAATTTTAATTCTTTCTCATTCATAATAATCCTAATGAAGTTTTTCTTTTATATTACTTAACAACTTTCATGCACATTACATGCATTGCTTATGTAATTATAGAAATTACAAAAACAAATCTGATGAGGTGTCCACATTATACTACTTTCACTTACCATATTAACATGAAATAGTTACAGCTTTCTAAAATCTTAACTACATTTATAAAATATCCCAAATAACATTAATAATATATAAATAAGAAGATAATCGTTTACCTGAGTAAAGAAAGATTATTATCACTTTGACTAGAATATATTTTTGGTAATGTAAAGAACTTGATATCTTCATTTGGTAAATATTTTTTAATATTATGTAAAGATTCAAATATATCTTCAGGATCAAACCAGTTGTCATTTTTTAGTCTATAGAATTTCTGTAAGCAATAATAATTGTTACAATTATTTAAAATATGGGATTTTAAATAGAACAGTAAATAGTGATACTATAATACTATATACAATAGTAGTATATTATAACAATAACAAATGAACCTTTTTCTTAGCAGCGTTTGATTCACTAATTGCTACAGAATATAACATCTTTATTACAGGACCAATAGAGTTTTTATAAATTTCAGTATTTTGGTTTTCATATAAATTATGAAATTTCGTGCGTATTTGTTGGGCTCTTTCATCATCTGCATATTCACAAATATGCAAATAAAGTGCATTTAATATATCTTCATCTCTCCATTCAGTTGGAATAGCTAAAATAAAAGAAAAAATTAAAAAATTATTCAATACAAAGAATCACAAACCATTTTTACATATCACAAGGCATCTTGGGTGTTGGTTGGAGACACCATACTTCATAAGGTTAATTTTCACTATTCTTGATCCAAAATAGTTTATGGGCAGTTGTAAATGATTAATTATATTTTTAAACCAATCTCAGTGGTTTCCAAGAAATAATAAGATAAACAAACAGACAGTTATTTTAAGTTTCTTTTACCTATTGGTACTGTGGGGGAGGGGAGGGGAACTAGCCTGGACCTAAGTGGAAGAAACTAAAGTGGGCCTAGTGGCCCTTTTTGCCCATTGCTAGCGGCTACCAAGAGAGGAGTGTCAAGATTCATTTCTCAAAACACTCAAGAAATTAATATCATCTGGCCCACCTGGTAAGGAAACTCACAGGATTACTAACAGGGCATGCTGGAACTAACACCCCAAGATACTCAGCTATTACCTCAAGTTAGAATTGTTAAGTTTAAATTTGAGATGAGGTTTAGTATCTGACCATAATAAATAGCACTCGGAAATGCAGGTGCAGATGCAAGTTTATTAGTGTTCCAAGGTGGGATGGACCATATAATAAATTATGAGGTAATAAATTATTACCATTCTCACTCATATTTAAATATACTCTCCATTCAAACAATATCTATTTTAATGAGGTGTGGATAGTTGACCGTAGATTAATGATTGGAGAAATTTGTTGGGGGGTGTAGTCAGCAAAGAACAACATAAATAAACAAAACCATATTTATTTATTTTATGCCGACGTTTCGACCTGAGTTTCAGGTCTTCATCAGGGCTATAGAACAAAAGAGATAACAACATTTAGAGAAACATAAAATTGAAAAGGAATAGTATACAAACAAATTTTGGAATTATACAAACTATTGAATTGAATCATAAATGATAAAAAATTGATAACTGATAATTGAATAGTAAAAAAATTTAATTGATTGATAATCATGGAATTAGATGGTAGTAGATTGAAAACAGTGAAAGATGAAATATAATATCATGTAGGTAAGAAGATATGTATAATATAAGATATGCAAGTAGTGTCTAAAAAACTGAAAAAATAAATAAATAAATTGAATCTACAAACTGAAAAATATGACAGACAATGAAAAATAGTGAGTGGCTTATATCTGAATTACAGTCTGAGTATTAACTTATATACCTATACTTCAATATAATACATATGTGTATAAAAATATAAATATATATGTGTATATATATACCCACACACATATATATTTATATTAATAAAAACAGATTGATTAAAAAAAAAACATTTCTAATGGCTACACCACACTTGGGTAAATATTAAGGTGCAAGAAAAGCTGGAAGCTATTTTAAAATGTTATGTCTCTAACCTTCGTGACCCTACTCTCTAATTTACAGAGGACAGGATCATATAGGGCCATTACGAAATACAGATTTTTTTAAAATATCCTGTTTTAATCTATACTTCTTAGATTTGCAGTCTTAGGGTTAAATAGAAATAAAATAATACAACGTCTCAGTACATTGGGGCAAGAATCCTAGAGTGTATGGTTCAGAATGTTGCAAGATCGAATCATTAGAAAATAAATCTCGACATTATAACTACACATGTTTGAACAGAAGCTCCAAACTATGTGCTCCCATAAAAAACATATCTGTACCACTACAATAAATGATTGGACAGTACTAGTTAAGTACTATTGCTGGACCAGTTTGTACAAGGTGACATAGTTAGGATCGAAACTAAAACCAACCTTAAACTTCCATCAAAATGTAACCATATATACAAATGAGCAAAAAAAAATATTCTTAACTAATCCTAGAAGTGCTAAAAGTGATGTAATGGATACATTCTTTGGAGAATCAAAATACATGTATGTGATGGAATAAATACATGACAATGCCTAATCTTTTTCAATTCTTGAATTGCCTAATTTTGAAGGACTTTTGAGCACAAATCAAAGTGAGTCCTGAATAAAACAGCTACTATTCCACAATTATGTCACAACATTTTTAGATTGTTAAGTAAATTTTCGGCTAGTCTTATGTTGAAAAATGATGCATATACTCGGTGATAATAAAAGAAACAAATTAGCAATGTGATACTAGAGATATACTGAAAGTAAATAAGAAAGAAGAAAAAACAAACCACCTACAAGTACAAAAACTAGATATGTTCATAGAGGTAAATTTAAAGACAAATACTGATTATTGATTAACACATATTGTCAGTTCTAAGGCAAACCATTAATGTACATTTCCTAATTTAAAGAAACAGAGAATATAAGTTTTCTTTGCTGGTAAAAACAAAGTTTCATTCTAAATCTACTAACGCTAACTAAGGATATAAGGATAACTTTAAAGGTTTCTCTAAGGAGAAAACAGCCCAAAAATAAATTTAATTAGTAAGTGAAAGACTATAAGAGAAATTTGAATATCACCATTTCTTTGAAATGGTTTTCTTGAAGGACCAATAATTCAAAGTTGAGGGGGCTATGAATTGGAACAGTTAGGAAATATTCAGATATACATACAGGTCCATCATGAAGTAATCATACTCATAAGAAATGAAAACACCAACATGCAAAATACCTAACATATACATCTGTCCTGAATACTTGAGGTATTTTTCCTGTAAATGATGCAAATAGTTCATAGTTTATTATTAGGAAGTTATTTCTCAGAGGCTTGTGTTATTAGATAATCACCCTTATATATCACATTTTATATTGGATTTCGTTTACATAATTAGGAATAGCTTATAAGATATCAATAAATGAATATCATTGCTAAAAATATATTTTCCAAATAGAAAACTATACCTGAAGGTTACAGGAATCAGAAACGAAATGGATATTATAATTCACATAACTTAGGTAATAATAATCTATTTACCTTTATGATTGCTGTCAACCTTCTTCAATAAAACTTCATAACTCTCAAATAAAAGTTTCTTAACGTTACATTTGTCACTACCAGTAATTTTTTCTGAATATTTCTGACATAAACTCTTTAAAGTATCATATAAGCTAAGCTCAGTTTTATTAGTAGTTAGCGTAAGCAGACTATGTTCTTTATTCATTTTGCTAACAATAAACAATCACACATCATCCAATAAATCTTCGGCAATTATTGTCAAAATTAAATATGATTACGAAAAACAAAAAATTGGCGGAACAGGAGTGGGAGTTGATAACTGTCACTAGAGGTAAACAGACTGAAATTAATTGGAGCTTTAAGAGATTATTAAAAATGTCATTTTTTATTTAAAGTAATATTTTATAGGAAAAAATAAGCTGTACATTGTACAACGTACATTTAAATATTCAAAACTGATAATCACGTAGCACATTAATAATGAGAGCAATTGGATAGCAACGTTTTATGCTGGGATCAATTATGCAAATAATTAAGAGGATCATGGCTCTTTATTATTAGAAAATTAATAAATTTTATGTTAAGAGCTGATATCATCAAGTTGTGATTACATTAAAGGACTGATTGACCCTTTTTAGAAATTCATGAATATCAACCTTTAAGTATGGGACATCTTAAATTTGAGAATACCAGTGCCTAAGATATTCATACATAATAATTTTTAAATTTTATTCAAAAGAGAAAATTAGGTATTTAACGAATATCAGTTCCGGTGAAGAAGAAACAAGCTGAACTGGTGTAAACTAGAGGTTTTAGAAAGGAGAAGGAGCACAATTTTACACCAATTAATTAAGATTTGTTTTAATCACAATAAAGTTATCAAACTTTTATCATTGGTTTCTCTCGCGAAAAGTTAAATTTGGTATATTTTAGTTTGAGAAGAATCGATGGCTATGTTTAAATCGAAATTATTTATCGATAAATGTTGCCAACTATTATGGCTGACTCACAAATAGATACTAGAGTAATGTTAAGAACAAATTCAAAAATACTCGTAACTGTCGATGAAGCTCTGCAAGATATATTAGTAGTTTCATACGCTTTCGAAAGCAAACTATTTCAGGGTGTTTTGTTAGATTCAACGAAAAGGTGAGCTCATTTTAACCTTAGAAGTGGTCACACCTTAGGTTCATGTTTCATAAATTAAAGTTCATTTTTCCTTAAAATTATTAAATCAGTTGATTTTGGAAATAATATGTTTTCTATATAATTATGTAGTCTGGCTTATCCAGATAGTTGAAATTGGAGTATTTGTATTTTTATTACTTTTTTAATTTGCAGGTTTCTACCATGCAGAATTCCAGAAACTGCTACTAATCCAGTAGGAAGTCCAAAAAATGAAACCAACGAAGAAGACAAATTATTTTTCAGTATTAGGCAAAGGTTTACCTATTTTCAGGAGAAGCCTGTTCATCTTAACCATTTTCATCTCCCTAAAAAGTTATCCAAGACTAAGAATCAAAAAATGACAGTTAGACTGAGACCAAGGCAAGTTCTCTGTTCTAAGTGTAAGTCTATTTGCAATGAAAACTCAGAAAATGTGAACAATTATCCAACCAGAAGTAAGAAACCTGAACCACCTGATAGTAGCCCTCGGTCATTGTTTTCAGAAAACAGGAGGGATAATCAACTCCCTAATAATTCTCCTCCTAAGCTCTGCCCAACGTTTGTCCAAAGGATACCTAGGCTATCAAGTAGTGACAGCACTCCTATTAATGGTAACCTTACGTCTCCCATTTCCCGGGGTGAAGAATTCTGGTTTAAATCCTCTGATGATAGTAATATAAATAAACTTCCTTGTTCTGTTGAGACATTGCCAGATGATGAAACTGATAAGCAAATGGTGCTTAGAAAAAAAAGAAGTGTAGGTTCAATGGAAGATCTATGGGATGAAACTGTTTTTGAGGAAGGTTCAAAAAAGGCAAAGACTACTCCTGTAATTAAAATCTCATTTGGGTCACAAGGAGAAGGTACAGTTTTAAAAATTCCATCAAAAGTGCAATTGTGTAGTGAAAGTGAAACTGAAGATAAACAAAAAGTGCCAAGTGCTTCTAAAGCTGCAAAGAAGGCTATGAAGAAAGCCAAAAAGGAAGCCAAAAGAAAAGAATTGACTGAGTCTCCTGTTAGTCATAAAAGTCCTTCCCCTTCAGAGCTTCAATATAGGAAACATAGACATAAAGTTAAACATAAAAAGAAACATAAGACTGAAAAACCAGATGATGAAATCAAAGAAAGGTGTTTGAAACAGAAACTTTCAATTAATTTAAGGAGACTTAACTCTAATACATATGAAAAAACTGATCTTAGTAGTGGTGAGTCAAGTCTTAGTTCAGAAGACATCCCAGACTTTCCAGTTGCCAATTCTATTGACGGTTACCAGGATGTTACCTCATGTAAAACAGTCAATGGCAACACGTTTGCTGTTGGTGATATAGTATGGGGTAAAATTCATGGATTTCCTTGGTGGCCTGGAAAGGTAAAGTATTTTAGGTTTTAGACAAAACATTTTTTGTTATTCAGTTCTATGATTTTGTTTAGTTATATATTTTTTCTAACTGTCCTATTAAGAATGATACTGTTCAATAAGATGGCTATTTATTTTGTGGTGTTGCTCTTTGATTTTATCACATTTTTTGAGGCTTTATTACATAGCCTTAACTATAGCCTACTATTGTTCTAATATAATTAAAAATATCTGTTACCTTTTAAATAGAGAATTTTTCTTTGCTTTGTTTAATGGTAAATTAAATTTGTGGTAATATATTTAAATTTAAACAATATGATTATACATAATATTGGCTCAGGTCACAATGTAGCCAAGGGGTTAGAACACAATTTTATTAATGTAGACAAAGATAAAATCCTTATTCTACTTCATACTAATCCTAAATGGATAACTGCTGCTCGAAGCTCACACCTGTCACTCTTTATATGGAGGCCTGGAGGTGGCCGAGTGTTTCGGAAAGTATATGGAGATGAAAATCTTAAAACTGAAATTTTTGATTCTTTAATGAAAAATTTGGTTTTATTTACTTTAGGTCCTCCAGAAAGGCGCCAAGCCAGTTTTACTTGACCAGAGTGTACATTGATAACCCGAAGGTACCTGGGTATTGATGACTCCTTATCTTAGGTTAGTTTAGAATATTAATCGCCTTACTAGAAAGAAAATTTCTGTCCCTGTACACTTGCTTCTTTCCTCCTTTAGTTAAAAGTTTAGGTTATAATACACATTTTTTTGCTACAATTACCACCCCATTTACTTCTTCTATCTTATAAATATTGATATTTAATATGTCTTTGACCTCCCTAACAGCCCCTTATACTTTTTTTGACTATTTAACTTAACTGTCTGAAAATATTCAGTATTAGAATATGTATTACGAAATAAAAATATTAGATATTACGTGTTTCTATATCTATTAAGGTTCTTATTTTCCCATAGGTATAATTTTTGGGTTTGACATTTAGTTAAATTAAAGTTTTTGATCTACTCTTTGGATATTAATCCGAAGATTTTCCTAAATTTATTGGGTGGACTAGATTAGACTGTTTCTCTATTCTTCAAGTCTCCTAGTCTCCTTGAGATTGTTTTAAACCAAGAACTTTTTCTTGCTGCTAAAGTATTATGTTTTGTTGACTTTTGGGTACTCACCTTCCTTGCTGTTGTATTTAGATCGTGGATGCTTTTGGGCAGTTATTCAACATGAAATAATTAATTTTTTAATAATAAAATCGTTTAATAGTTATTCTGACTATAATAATAAGGTTATTTTGTGCTGTAAATTAATAAGAATGAAAAAAGAGGAAAAAATTCCCTTTGGAAGTAGAAGGCAATTTATTTTTAAATGAAGGTTTGGGAATTGGTCAACTCTGCCACTTTTTAGGTATATAGGGTTATCAATGTAGACTCTGGTCTAGTAAAAATGGTTGGGTCCCTTTCTGGAGAACCTAAAGTAAATTATTACCTACTTATTAATTTTTGTGAGTATTTTGGATAATTGCAATGAAACAACCACATTTTTACTATTTCATTTTTTATAGTCTTGTTATTAGTGGAGACTTACTACTGATTAAAGAAATCTGGTTTTTCCACTCGCACTAATTTTACTAATCAATAATTACTTACTTTATCTTCTCTAATATTACTCTGATAGATAATTTATTACTATTTATTCTGTTCGTCATATTTCACAATTTAATTATCTTTCCAGAATGTTCTATAGGAATAGATTCAGAATTAATCAAATATAATTAACTAAAATTGAGCTGCTTTCTTTGAAAACTGAGCAAAATATTTGGAAACAGCTGTACTAACATCAATAAACTGTATCTTCACTAATACTTGTCCTATTTAAACAATTGTTTTTGTTTTGTAGGCAATTTAATTGTTTTTAAGTGCCATTTTTAAAAAGCAAGTTAAAGGTTTTTAAATAGAAGACGTGGAGGAAGTTTCACCAAAATTGTTAGGGCCTTTTTATGGTGCTATAGTCTACAAAAGAATATGTTTTTCACCTATTGTACATAGGTAGTCCAATTTGGTACGCAGGCATCAGGGAAAGGGGAAGGGAGAGGGAGAATAAATCCTACAAAACATTTTTAAAAAAACCAAAATCAGCTCATTGAATGAGGAATTCAAGGAATTTTTCTTATGATTTTTAGATAAACATGAAAAAAAAATTGTCTCTGAATTATTATTACATCATTGGCTTTTGAAATTGTGATATAATTATACTAAGCATATGTTAGCCAATAGTACCAATAATTATTCCTCATATATTTATTCTCATTATTTATCATTATCATTATTTATTACCACTAAAAGTATTTA
>NW_027112043.1:729531-748123 GCF_000696795.3 Halyomorpha halys
ATTATTTATTTAATTTATTATTACATATTATTGTATTTATTTAACATGATTAAGACGGGAGGGAATTGCATTTTGGTAGGAACAATAAAATGTATTATATATTAGTAGGTGCACCTGAACTACATTTTATAGACTCTCATCTTAAATAGTCGATCCTTTCCAGTTATAATGAGAGCCTCTGGTAGAGAATAAGTAATTTATCAACCCAGTTTTACTCCTTTAACTTGTTTTTTTAAAATTTAATTCTTTGCAATCTTAGCAAAATGCCAACTTCTCCTTTCCAATTATCACAAAGAATAGAAATACCATAATTAATATTTTGATTTAATTATGGGCTTTATTTTTTACCTGGCATTAGTCGCAGTTGATCGAACAGATCAGAAACGTGGGCATTTTGAAGACTGTTTCTGGATAGGGACATCCTCCCTAATTCATTACCATTTATTAAATGTAGTTCAAAGAGCCTATTATACTTAAACATTACTAAATATTGTTTTGATTGATTGGAGAATCCTCCTTTCATGAATTAATAAGGCCAATTCATCTGTTTTGCCCAGTGTCACATTTGATGGTAATCCTCTAGGAATCAGGTGATTAAACCACAAAAGTACCTGCTAAATTTATATTAATAGTAACAATTAATATAATTGGTACATCCTAGTAGCTGTATGGTTCTGTTAATTATTTTTGAGCTCTTGATGACTTCTTCTTGGGCTACATTAAAATAAATGCTAGAAAACACATCCTTTTGTTGGAAACCCTTACCCGAGAAAAGTGGCTTGATTATTCTAGCATGGACTCCTACATGACGTTTTATGCCCTCCATTGTAACCTGGCCCATCCTTGTGAGCTTGTAAGATATGTTCTTCTGGGGAATGGAGAATTCTTAAAGGTTAATGCTGTCATAGGTTCTGTTAAACTGAACTGTTAAATGGTGTGTTCAGATGTTGAATTCCCTGCTCTTATCCAGCACTTTTCATACAGTATATGGTCACACTTCCTTCAATATATAAAGCTATTTTTTAAGATTAAAATGAGGAAGTAAACAGTTGCTGTGATAAAAATGTTCTGTCAGATACTTGGAACACTTAGGATAGCCTTCATGTTTGGGCTGAAACATTGTCTTGTAAAATAAAAACTCTACTTAATTTTTTGTCGCAAACTGATTTCCTGATAATCTAGAGTGTATAAAGATGACCTTCAGGCAATAATATAGTAACAATGAGTTACATCATCCAATGAAGGATCATATTTATAATGATGAAACCAGATTATTTTGAAAATGTTTACATTTTGAAGATAAAGTACTGGATCATTATTTATCCATCCATATACTAAGGTACTTATGAATGAATCAAATCTCGCCCTTGAATTTTGTTCTGGAGATACCTTTCAGCACTCCTTCGAATGTACAAAGGGCCTCCTTAGGATAATATTGTATGTTCTACATTAGTTGATTGACGAATAGTTTGTTATGAATTATATTCTCTGGAATTATAATTATCATGCTTAAAAATAATATATTTTCATTGAAGAAATTACACTTTGATTCAGGGACTGGGTAAGATTCATGATGGTAGATGCAAATAATAAGCTCTTGTATTTAGCTCACTTGAATATAAGGATGTAGTAAATGGAAATATTGTTCAAGACAGTTATATTTCTTATATATAATATATACTGGGATATTCTCATTTGCCAGTGCCTTTCAGTGCAGAAGGGATGGATTTTGATAGTAGTAAGGGCACTGCTGAAAAGGACATTAGTAATTAGTAATTAGTTGTGTGAAGAAACATTATTCTATATGCTTTTTAATTGTTTCTGACTTTAAATATATAATCTGCTTTTTAGAAATGGACTGTTACATATAGAAAAATATTTTTGTGATACATCCTTTCTTGATTTTGTCATTAGTTGTTACTAATTTACCATTCATATTTTCAGGTCTTAAATATTTTAATTAGACGAGATAGTGATGAGTGGGATGCCCA
Organism: Halyomorpha halys; assembly: GCF_000696795.3. NCBI lineage: Eukaryota > Metazoa > Arthropoda > Insecta > Hemiptera > Pentatomidae > Halyomorpha > Halyomorpha halys. Next base: position 731,523 of record NW_027112043.1, read on the forward strand.
TGTATCATGGTTTGGATCTTCAACCTCTTCACTTATGCCCTGTGATCAACTTTCACCTTTTCTAACAAATTTTAAGGTATTCCAGTTAGTTTTATCATTCAATCATTTATTTTTTTATATATATATTTTTTTTAATATTATTTGGTGACATATTTTCTTTTATCTTTTTTTTTTTTTTTTTGCTTTTGCACTGTGGTCCATAAAAAGTTGGGACTCCTAAATAACTTACTAAAAAAAAAAATAACAGAAAGAATAAACATCGTTTAAACTAATCGACAAAATGAATACACCATTTTTACATTTTAAATAGAATGTGTTTGCAAAGAAACCCCATTGTAACTAACTCCTTATACAAACTAATCTCTCTTTTTTTTCACAAAAATTTCTCTCAATAATCCAACTTTTAAAGTAACCCCTCCTTACACAAACCTACTTGTTTTTGTAGTATGACATTCTCCCTTCTTAATTATTTGACTGAAAAGAAACCGCAGGCATTTGTTCACCTCAAATGTTTCTAAAATTACTGTCAAAATTTAAGTGCACTATGAAAAAAAGAAAAAGAAAACTTGACTTCATGCTTCAGCATTATGTAATATCTAAAATCTAGTAACATTGAAGATTTTTATGTTGACATCAGTTTGGGAAGAACTTTTGCCATCAGGATTAAAATATCTGAAACACATATTTTACTTACCACCCTTAGTTTGAGTTGAAAATAATCCTTTCTTGTTTCTAAATGACAAATTCCTTATTCTTTATGATCAAAATACTCCCGCTTACTCCCTTCTCATTAATATATTAGTTTATGTCTCTGTGGTTGTTAAAACAATGGTATAAAAGGTAAATTTTTGTCATAATAACCATAGGAACATGAAAACATTTATTTCCTCCTTTAGTTGATCATAAAAGTTTCATAGTTTGTATTTATTAATTGAACAATGAGGAATGGTTAATTATTTCAAATAAACAAAATTTAAGGTACTTTAGAGGAAAATTTCTTAAAAACATTGATGTTTAAGACCTGTTGTTAATTGAATGGACCATTTCATTTAGGATAAGACCTACCTGTTATTAGAAAAAAATTAATTATATGTTATATGTTACTAGGAGTAACGGGTGGTCTATGTATTTTGTACCCAAGTAACTCCCTTCTTTTTTCTGCTGTAACTTAATATACATTTTATCATTAGTGTTATGAATCTTATATAAAATAAATTTGCAATTTTTTTAAAGTTAATTAGAATTGTTTTTTATTACTTACAGATATAATCTCTATTATTATAAATTTTTTCCATTAAGGTCCATTATAGATGAGTTTAACTGCTTAAAATTTCTGTTATTATGGAAATATGTTAATTAGCTTAGTTTTTGTAAGCTTTGATAAAGTATTTCTGCTAGTCATTTATATTGTCATATTTTTCTCCTCTAGATTAGATACAATAGAAGAAAAAAGTCTGCTGGGTACAAAGAAGCCATAAGACTAGCTACAAATGAAGCATCAGCTTCGAACCCAGAAGTTATACGTGACAACCTCCTTCCTGTTAACGAGGGTCCATTATAGTCACTGTGTCTTATGGTATGCGTTTCACTTCTTATGGAAGAAATGTTGAAAGCTTTAAAACTTATTATTTTATCACTCAGATTTTAATTTTATTTTCAATGAACAATTTTGTTTGAATTATAATTTTTATTTGTTTATGTTCTGTGCATATGTATAGTTTGCACTCAAAAATCACTTTATATATTTTATTTTTATGTTAGTAGATTTTAAGTGATAAAATGGAGTTACCAAATTCAAAGCTGATTTATGGCTGCTTTCCAGAGCCGATTTGTTATAATAATTTGTTATAGAAGTAGAATTAATCCTTAGCAAAGTTAAGAGGTGATTTTTACTTTATTTTATTTTTTCATTGTAATTTGTTGTTTTTATTTTTATTATGAGAGTGGTTTATTTTTATATTTTAGTAGTATCAGAAAAATAATTATCATGACATAATTAATTGATAACAGAATTTTTTTTTTATTAAATTGAAGTTATAGTATTGTAGCTTAACAAAACTCAATTTTAAAAGAACTGAAATTTCTTTAAGTTTTTTAAGGTTTTATTATATTATAAAACTTTTTTAGTTTTATGTTTTAGTTTTCTTGGTTATCATTCATAATGTTATATGTATCATATTTAATATACATAATGTAAAAGTGTATGTAACTCCATAAAGATTTTTTGAATTTATAACAACATATCACTTTGGAGATAATATAACATTACTCAATTTCAGCTTTTAAGACCATCTCTGTTTTACAACTAGAGGTTTGGTAAATTATTAATTATCGAGGGTTTACTTAAGAAAGTTCATATTCATCGGCATCATGCCACATTCCGTCATTAAAGCAACATGAAAAGTGAGCTATATTATGTTGCTTCTTAAGTGACGACATTGCAACTTGTGATCTCTATGACATGGCAAAATATTTTTGTGATTAGCTTTACAATTTTTGTAATTAGCTGTAAAAATCTCAAATATCTTCTCAATCTTGGTGAATTCCATTATTTAAATATTTTCTAGTACGATGTGTAGATAAATTCATTTAGGAACTAAGTTTGCTGTTAGTATAAATTGTTTGTAGTGCATACAAACATGATCCATTTTTCTCAAGATCATGTAGGAACTACAAGATCTAAGATGTCTTTTTATTTTCAATAATGTAATTCAAACAAACAAAAATTGTTCATTGTTCAGGTTAGTTGATTGACTATTATAATATGTGAAACGCTTACCATGTCATTAGAATCCACCCACCATTCAAAGAGTTACTGTCACTGCCTTTGCTTTCGTAATTGGTTTATCTTGTGATATGCAGATTACGGGTATCTCTTCAATACAGGTTTCTAATTACTTTCTTTTTCATTTTGGCGGTAGTAATAAAATATTTGTGCATATTTATTTATATTTATAAATACTTTATCAGGCTAGTTAATCAACTTAATAGAAACAAAAATGTAACCTATATTTTTCTGATAAAATTAAGATGTATATACATGTTTACAAACCAAAAATCCTAAAATTATATAAAATTTATTTTGATCTAAAGAAGATGTATATACAATTAGAGTCTGTAAAAGATGTTAAGATACATGTTAACAAACCAAAAATCCTAAAATTATATAAAATTTATTTTGATCTAAAGAATATAGTGTAGTTAATGAAATTATATACAGATATTTATGTACATTTGAACAGGTAGTATCTCCTATTTTGGTATTTGCTTTTGTTTTTCTAAATGGGAATTTCAACACCTAGCTGAAAAAATAATGAAGTGATATTTTATATTAATAATAAATTTTAAGTTAATATGCTATTCTCTTCATTTACATCCTTCAATTTACATCATGTGCCAGTAGAGAAACTTGAGTCCATCTGAGCTAATACTGAAATTTCAGAAAAGGATCTTTTAACAAAAATATTTGTTCTTTTATATTTTAACAATTTATTAATTAGACCTATTATTCCCAATCAGTTTAGAAAGACTGACTTCGCTTTTACCTGCTGCCGTGTCAGCTATATTAATTCTCTGTCTATAGTAACCCAACTCTCACTTCCAAATATAGGGAAGGTAGGAGTATTGGTTTATAGATATAAAGTTTTACTTTAATACATCCTCTTCATTTTTTTCTTAGAAGAATAATTTTTAGTTTTGAAGTTTTCCTTTTTCTCTCATTGTGTGAAATATCTCTTTGAAAGATCATTTAATTTGTGTTTAAAAAATAATTGATAACAGTAAGCTTAAACAAAAAAAATTAATAGAAGTGCTTGGATAAGTTTGCTGTTATTAGTTAGAAACTATTATATTGAAAAGAAAAAGTAAAGTTTTATCCTTGTTGGTAGGGGTGAGGGTAGTGGCCTTTTTCACATTTCCATTCCTAAATATGGAAACCTAAAAACCTTATTTAATGAATTGTATCACTGGGTCGTTTATATATCCCTTAGTTTCCTCTATCATTACAGCTTTTCAGTAAACAGAACTATATATTTACTTAAAAACATCAATCCAATACATTTGTATTTAATTTAGATAAATAGGAGATGAAGACAATATTTAATCAACATTCATTCACCCACAAACCTAAATCTAGTAATGTTTTATTACTAAATCATCATTATTTATAGCAATTGATATATAAAGTTTATTTGAAATACATTTGATATGGACCTCTTCATTTTCCTAAAAACAAATTGTTTCTTCTTGATAAAGGTGTTGAATTTTCATGTATTTCATTCATAATACGTAGGTACTTTGTTGATCTGAGTTCAAAATAATAAAGTTATATTGTATATTAATGCTCTTGTATAGAGATAAAGAAATGTTAGTTTGGTGTCTTGGACATATTTTTTGGTAAAATATTATTTAGCAGAGATACAGATTGAGGATTATATTTATATTCAATTAATTAGTGTATATATCAACATTTATAAAATTAAATTATCAGTTTTTTGGGAGGGAGAGGGAAAGGGGAGGTTAATGAAAACAAGAAAAAAATGTATTGAAAATTAAGTTCAATCTGTGCTGAATTTCTATGCTTTAATCATTCTTTTGAAAGATTTTAATAAGTACGGATGTTATTGTTAATGCAGTGATTATGTTTTAATGCTCATGTGTCTTATAGTAGTCCATTATGAGTTTAGTTATTTAAATTTTGTGATATACATAGTTCATTCGGTGTGCTAAGTAGGAATTATTGTGTATATTATATGGCGGTTAAATAATCTTAATTTTGTACTATACTGTTTAAATTGTTGAAGAAAATTAATATATGAAAATGTGTATATATGGACCATGCTGTATATATTATTTAATTGTTCATTATTTATACTTATTTTTGAAATAATTTTGATTTATTGTTTGCTCTATAGTTTTTTAATTAAATTTTTTTTATGTATTTATACGTATACACCGGATTGTTTTCACTAGTCGTTATTAAATACTGTATGGAAGCAATCTATTGTTATATTTCCTTTTATTTTTATATCCTACTTCTTTTTATTTTTTTTATTTAATGGATTCTACACACACCAAAATTATCCTTTTGGTGTATTGTTTGCTAAGCAGTTTTTGGCAAAAAGTCATTAAAATTACATTTGACTATAATTAGTAATTGTAACTACATTGGCTAAACTAGTAATTATAATTTTGGAATCACAATTACAGATACAGTGCAATAAATCATCAATTAGTTGCCATTACCAATTATAATTAATTGTAATTTTTTTCTGCTTTTTCAATTTATATTAATTTTAATTGAATTTACTTTTGGCCCTACACTGCTATGAAACCTAAGGTCCAATTTTTCTGATGTTTTGATGCCTCAAACTGAAGGTAACTAAATAAGTAGCCATTAAGATAACTTTTAACCTTCATATCTAATGGTAATGTGGAGAGTTGGAGTAACTATACATGAAGAAGAAAATTTGAAATCACCCTAGGCATAAGGCAGGAATGCAGCCTGAGTCCACTACTTTTCATTATAACTCTGAACAGATTATTTATTTATACGGGAGTGGGATATAGTTTCAGGTTTGAATCTGGCTGTGGCAGATAATTACTATCAGTAACCTGTAGCTGAGTCAGTCTTTGTTAAAATAAATCTGAACTAAATAAATAATATTAATGTGATTATATTTGAAGTGAGTGGGTGTATGAAATGTGAATTCCAAACTAACCTAGTTGATACAACAGCTAGTTTCATAACTTTTATTATACTGTTATATATTATATAGTGTATATATATTCCTCAACTTAATCCTCGGATCCTTTCTAATTATTTTATAATTTTAAAAGTCTTGTTTTTTCCTCTAAATCCATCTCTTATTTAATACAAATTTCTGTGATTACTGTATCCTTGATAGGATCGATTAACTCATCTCTATGGGTTTTTATTCAAAGAAAGCCATAGTATGACAAGAAAAAATAATACAAAGAAAACTTTAAAAATCAACAAATTTATTCTTAAATATTCACATATAAAAGTAATCTAAGAACTAAATAATATCATGATTAATATAAGTACAATATTTAAATAAATATATGTCTGTTTTGAGATTTATTGTTCTTATGAGCATGCTATGCAGTTTATACAGAGATATTTTGCTTATTAGAGTTTTAAAATAACAAAATCATTGAAGTCTTATCTCATAAGCAACAATGGCACTAGCTTACATTCTATAAATTATCAATAAAACTTTATTTATAAATAATCACTTGTTTCTTTATAAAATCTAATGATAAACACCGGTCGAACAAATACAAACAGATGAATGGATTAGGTTCAATAATGACTCGTGTCTATTTAATGAGTATTAAAATTATTGCACACCTCTCAACTGAGAATGGTTTCATGATCCATTGTGCTCAATAATCTGAGAAGAATGGGCGATTGATTTTGGAGTAGCACGGACAAGGAATGCAAGCTGCTCCTTATCAACAGCAGCATTCCTGTTGCTTACAAGTGCGTTGAGGAAGTTGGCCCGCTCTAGGTCAAGCCATCGGGCGAGCGAAGGGAGGGCGAGGGGAGATGCTGGTCCCCACAACCACACTTCCAGCACACCCTCAGCTTCTGCAACATTACACTTCTCCAAAACCCTTCCAAGTGGCAGGGTTCCTAGCAGTTGTTTACACATCTCGTGAAGGCAGTCTTCAATACAAATTGTTTCACTTTCCTTCAGAAACAAATAAACTGAAGCTGTTATAAATGAATTTGAAAAATATATTTAAACAGTTGAACAGATAAATATTTAAAAATGGATTAGTAATTAATCACATATAAATAAATCATTTTTTTCACTTATTTATAGATTATAAGTTATTTATAATAAGTCAATCTAGTTATATTTATCATAATAAATTCCTTTGAGTAATTAATTGGTGATTGAATAGATATAAAAAAATTAAGCACTAAGGTAAAGAACATTTGATGAATATATGATACAGAAAGTACCAAAAGAGTCAGTGATTGATTAGTTGTATATTTCTAAATGGGATAAAGATTTTAAAAAAATATATTTTACTCTATAGCTGAGAAACTTGGGCATTAAGAAAAAAAATAGAGAAATGGCCAAAAAGAATTATTAACAATGTGCTAGGAGAAAAAATTACGCTGATAAAGAGAAACACAGCAAGAGAGGCCGATAGAAGGAGCGTGAAGATAAAAAGTTTTAGACTAGGGAGTATTTTTTGTGACAACAAATAAAAACGTAAATATTTTATCAAACAATTGGAAAAATATTAACTTAGGGCTGGACATTCTCTTCTGTTACATAAGTTACATTATTATATTAATTTATATTTTATACAAGTACAAATAGGAATTCACATAATGAGAAGATCAAGAAATAGTTTAGGGTAGTATAATTACATAAGAGTTACAATTTTAGATGCTGAAGATGAACGAACAAATTAGTGTTTAACATTAGTCCAGGAATTGTGAATAAAAAAAATTATTACTAATTATGGATAAAAGAAATCAATGATATCATTACAAAAATTAAGGTTACAAAAAAAAAATTAGTCAAAATTAAAGATATCTTTACTATCCCACCATTTAAGGCACTAAGATTAATAGGAATAGAGGACAAATATATTAAAATAATAACAGAGCTTTATAAGAAGATGACAGCATATATTATGACTGAAAAGAAAGGACAAAGCTTTGATATTGAGAGGGGTGTGCGACAGGGTGATCCGCTATTCCCAATTTTGTTTGTTCTTGTGTTGGAAATGGTGTTCTGGCGTCTTGGATAGGAAGAAGTAGGCATAAAAATACATGGAAAATGGCTGAGCAACCTACATTTTGCAGATGATATTGTGCTCTTTGCAAAAGGCATGGAAGAACTGAGAGAAATGATTAAGTGGCTTGTGGCATTGTGTGAAGAGGTTGGTCTTTATCCGAACTACCAGAAGACGAAACTTATGACAAATGGCGTAAAACAGGAGTGTGAAATTAACAACCATAAGTTGGCATATGTTGAAGAATATATTTATCTGGGTCAGTTAATATCATTCACGGATAGAGGAGCAAAAGATGTCCAGAGAAGATTGGCACTCGGTTGGAAAATGTTTTGGTCCCTTAGGCATATAATGAAGGGAAAAACAAGTATTGACCTTAAAAGGCAGGTCTTCGATAGTTGCATTAGCCCAGTGGTCACTTATGGATGCCAAGCATGGTCACTGAATATAGCTCAGGAGAGGAAATTACAGGTGTGGCAAAATAATACTGGAAGAAGCATTGTGAACGTGAGGAAAAGAGATCGAATAAAAAATGCTTGGATCCAGAAAGAAACAGGGCTCACTGACACACTGAAGATGACAAGATTGAGTAAATGGAAATGGGTAGGGCATCTCCTTCAAAGCAAAAATGACAGATAGTCAAAAATTGCCACAGAATGGACTCTATATGGCCTTCAAAGAAGAAGAGGACGTCAAAAGAAAAGATGGATCGATATGTTCAAGAGGACCCCTCTGGTGGAGAGCTGCTAGGAACAGGGATGTCGGGAAGAAAAAAGGGAAAGAATTCGCCTCTCAATAGGGCTGGTCACCCCGGGAAGTGCTGACTATTACTCCCGAAAGGGAAGGCCTATGCAGGAAAGGATACAGAAGAGGAGAGGGGCAGGAAGAAGAGAAAATTGATAGAATTTAATGTTTTGTCAACTATTATATATATAAATTTATTTATTTTTTCTCTCTATCTTCTTTAAATTTTTATATTATATTTTGTAATGATTTAATTTAATTGCATAAATAAAAGGCTATTTTCATTTCATTTCATTTCACCATCCCACCATGAGCAATGATATTCAAACCCCTTTTCAGCAATAATTTCAGTACTAAACATTTTTTAAGCATAGGACAGGCCAATATTCTTACTTGGAAACTAAAAACCCTCTTTTATACATATAGGAAACAGAAATTGGAAAATTTTGATAAAAAATAACGAAAAATAAGGCACATACTTTTAAACCATCTGTAAAAATAATTATAACCTTATTAAATTATTTTTATTAAATCATTTTATGTATCATAACATGAGATTACTGTGTGACGTGGAGGTACATATAATAAAGGTATTGTTCATGTTACTAGTCTTAGACAGGACAGTCAAAAATACAAGAAAAAACAAAATAAATGGTCTAATTACAAAGAAACCTCACCTTATGATATTTTAATATATAATCATTAAAACCCAATCAAAATTAATTCCTGTTTATGAATAATTTATCAAAATATTTACCTCAGCAGGTAAATATGCAGCTGATGGAGTATTTTCTGATGTGAAAACTACAAAGTTTTCAGTGTTAACTTTCCCCTTTGAAATTGATAAGTATTTAACAACTTGTAATAAAATGTAAACACCTTCTCTCACACTTTCGACACTTTTTTCTAATTTCTTTGCAAATGACGAAAGGCGCTCAATCTTTTTTCTCCTCATAACAGTAACGAATGCTGTAATATATATAAAAATATAGATTATTACTTAATATTTTATTGGAATTTAGATTTTTATTTAAGTTATTTGAGATGAAACAAAACAACAAATAATGAGAGCTAAATTATTATCAGTATAATATTATTCTCAAATTAATTGCACTTAATTTATTTGTAAATCCTTGAACTAATTAATTCTTTTCAATATAATATTTATTTTTCTTTCATTTTTATTCTAAATCTCTTTGATAATCATTAAAAACTACAATGATAGTCAACAAAATAAAGCTAGTGTTATTTTGTTGATAATCATTAAAAACTACAATGATAGTCAACAAAATAAAGCTAGTGTTATTTTGTTGATAATCATTAAAAACTACAATGATAGTCAACAAAATAAAGCTAGTGTTATTTTGTTGATAATCATTAAAAACTACAAGTATATTTTATATAGAACGTAATTACAATATAAAAAGTTTATTAAAACACAATAACTATTGGTTCAGTTCATATGAAATATTCGTTTTTATTATTTCAGAAATTTAAAGAAATTAGTGGACTTTTTTTTGTTTACTGTGTTTATGTATTAAATATTACAATGTATTGTTATAAATCCTCTATTCTATGATCATATTTACTATCATTCCAATTGATTGTACATTATTTAGAATGACACCAAATATATATATATATATATATATATTTTTATCATCCCAAAATACAAGGCATTTTGGTCATCCGTGCTTGCGAAGCCCAATATCATTTACTTTTTTTCATCCTCTTCTTAAGTGGAAATTGTTTCTTAAGTCTTCTAATAATGGAAAAGTTTCTAATTGTACCAACATAATTTCTTTGAGCTGGCGAAGCTTACAGAGTGGGCTCTCAAAGACACCAATTTTAAGCAAAGTTTTGAAAGAAAGTCGTGTCCAGTCTGCATTCAAAACAGGATACACTTTGTCTTTTTGGCAGGTTTCTTGGTATGATCCACCATTAAGGGTGCCCATAATTTACCTTCTGCAACTCTCTCATACCTCTTTGTACAAGTTTTTTATTCGCATCAATTGTTCTTTTGGCAGAGAATTTGACCATGAAATCATACGATTTACAAGTAATTTTTTTTTATGAGTTTAAACTTAGATACTTGGCAGCCCAAACTACACGAAACATTACCACAGAGTTCAGGGAAGGGTGCTATAATGAAAGGACTATTTACCACTGGTTTGAAAATTGTTGGCTGGTGAAGCAGATTTGAATAACAAAGAAAACCCAGAGGAACACCTTCAGCCATTGACGACAACGAACTAAGGCTTACTGTGGAAGAAAACCCTTACCAAAGAGTTATGGGATTGCAGCAAAGCTAAATACAAGTGTACTAACAGTTTCCAGACACTTAAATAACATTGGTAAAGGAAAAAAGGTATATCTATGAAATCATCAAATTAATCACTATTATGAAATTAATGAGCGGTAGTAGCTGAAGCGTTATGAAACATGCGTTTCACTGCTTAATAGGCAAAAACATGAGCCTTTTCTCGAAAGGGAAATCATGTATGATGAAAAGTGGATTGGATATGAAAACTGGTCAGGTTAGTGATTAAGTATTGACGAACGACTAGGACAGATGCCAAATCAAATTTGCATCTAAAAAAATTATTAGTTTCTGTGTGGTGGTCAATTGCAGGAATAATTCATTTCTTCTTTTTACCCAGAGGTGAAACGTTTACATCCATATTTCACTAAAGTGATATTGGCATAATACATCAAAAACTTGTCAAAAAAACAACCTGCATTGGTTAATGGGAAGGGACCTATACTCTTACACGACAACCTCATATTGTACAACAGACAATGAAGAAACTAAACAAGTTGTGTTATGAAGTCCTTCCACTCCCACCTTATTCATCAGAGTTATCTAGAAGAGGTCTATCTGTTCAGAAATTTGTACAACTTCCTTAAAGGTAAAATTTTTGAAAATGATTCTCAGGTCTAAAACTCATTTTCTGACTTCATTTCTTCACAAAACCCTAAATTTGGATTGAAAAGTTGATAAATTGTAAATGAAGGTAAATATTTTGAATTCACAAAATAACCTTTCCAGTGAAAACAGACGTTTCATATGAAACAAAACAGTACTAAACTAAAAATAATTATAAAAGTAAATATAAAATAAATATTATAGACTCTTCATAATAATTATTACCTTTAACAAAATACTATATTTGAATTCAAACAGTACTTCTCTTCAAATTTCATAAAAACAAATAAAATATTCTGTTCCACTCTCAACTTACTGTTACTCCCGTTTTGAAGACATTTTATTGGCACAGTTGATTTGAATTGAGTAAGAGGCTCCATAATGTCAGGAATGCTGGATTCTATTGATGTTACTGACAGGGTAAGTGCTATTTCCTTAATTCTAGCATTGATGAATGTCAAATTTCCTATTTTCTGAACCTCTTCCTCATCTACATCAAAAGAATTCCATTTCCATTCTATTCCCTGCATTTCCTTTGGCAAATCTGGTTTTTTACTCATTATCTAGAATATTAACACAAATTTAGTTTTTAAACAATTAAAAGCAGATAATATAATAATACTATAATGAATATTTAAAAGAATTTATGTTATATAGCTTATTTTATGCCTTAGTTTGAAGGAATGGGTGATGAGATGGAAAATTTGGCCTAGAGCCAACCTCTGCATAAGTAAGATTGCACTAATAATAATTAATTGTAACCAAAAAACCTTTAAAAAAAAAGCAAAAATTAAATATAAGGACACTGAATACGAAGGATGGAAGATCAAATACTTCAAGAAACGTTATCAGAGCCAGAGTCACTCACTCACTGTCGGGCGCTACAGTCCTTGTAGGACCTGGGCCTCTGCCACCACTCTTTCCCATGTCTCACGGTCTCCAGCGAGACTCCTCCAATTTTCAACTCCCATTCCTCTCAAATCGTCCTCCAAATCATCCAGCCACCGACGCCTGGGTCTGCCCCTTTTCCTTTTTCCTCCTGGTGCACCATTTAGCATTCTTTAGGCAGCCTGCAGGGCTCCATCCTTTCCACATGTCCCAACCATCTTAGCCTGCTCTTCTTAATAGCACAGAGGATATCAGGCTCTCCATACAATTCCTTTATTTCGTCATTGCTTCTGATTCTCCACCTGTGCTCCTCTTTAACGGCTCCAAAAATCTTTCTTAGGACTCTTCTCTCCCAAACCAGTAGAGCTCTTCTATTTACCTTGGTTAGAGTCCATGTCTCACTGCCGTACATCAACACTGGCCTAATTATTGTTTTGTACAACAAAAGCTTTACTTTCCTGGAAAGACTTTTGTATCGGAGAGCTTTTTGCAGGGCATAGAAACATCTGGTTCCTGCTACCATTCTCCCCTTAATTTCTACTTCTAAATTATTGTTCTCCGTCACAACTCCTTCCAGGTACTTGAAAGTACTGCAGCTGTGAAACATGTTTTCCCCCACATCCACAATATCTCTTCTCTCCCCGGTCTGTCTAGAAGTTTTCATATATTTCGTCTTTTCACTATTTATAATAAGTCCTAAATCCTGTGCTGCTCTCTTGAATTCTTCTACAGCACCACCCAGTGCTGTTTTGGTTCTCCCAGTGATGACTACATCATCTGCATAAGCCATGTGTTGTGTGAGCCTATGGTAAACGATACCACCCGGGTTTGTCCTTATTTTTCTAATGGCAACTTCTAGGACAAGGTTGAACAGTACTGGTGATAATGGGTCTCCTTGTCTTAAGGCACTGTTAACCCTAAAGCTATTAGAGATGTCCACTCGAGTTTTCACCTTGCAACTAGTCCATTCCAGGGTCATCTTTGTTAATCTTATTAACTTGCTAGGTATTCCCAGTAACTGCAATGCCTTTAATAATTTCCCTCTGTCCACACTATCATAAGCCTGTCGTAAGTCAACATTGTACTCATACATTTTCTCGAGCATTTGTCTGATCGAGAACAGGTGGTCTGTTGTTGACCGTCCTGGACGGAAACCGCTCTGGTACTCGCCCAAAAGTTATTCGCTCCTTTCCATCATCCTCCTACAAATTGCTACCGACAAGATCTTGTAAACTGTTGGCAGGAGCGCTATACCTCTGTAATTTTCACATTTTAGTTTATTCTCTTTCTTATTAGGGACTATAATAGCTTCTCCCCAGTCAGCTCAGAGCCAGATTAGTATAGCATAAATCTTTCAAAGAGAAGAACAATAATATTGACTCCTCAGCAGAAACAAAAGGTGGAATAATATTGTACATAGTCAGTAATCTAATGAAAGTAATGCTGAAAGAATCCTGATAGATCAATCAAGTACCGTGAGAAGCTGAGGTAGGCTTTAGTAAAACTACCCGATTCTCCAGAAGGCAAGAGCAAACTTCTTGACATAAAGTAGTTAGAACATTTACTTGTTTTAATTTAGTGAATCAATTAAATACATTTTTTTAATAAATAAATAAAATAAAATAATAAATCTATAGAAGAGGTATCAGTAAGCATAATTTTTATTATTTGAGATTAGGAACATGATAGTTGCTACCCTGTCTGCTCACTCTGTTCAAAATTTTGAGCTGTTACTCATATTCCTCTTTTTCTGCTTCCTAAGTTAAATTTTCCAATTCAATTTAATAAAAAATATTTTATTTGTTGGTGAGAACATGATTTATCTACACTATCTAGAGGAATAACCCATCTCTTAGACCGATTTTTCCATAACGTGGAACCCTCGACAATTGCTTAAATTGTATCAGTGGTTTGTCTTTATTGTGCATTGAGGGAGAGAAGGAGAGAGAAAGAGAATTTTTTTCCCTGACATCTTGATGAAGATTAAATAAGAAAACAAAAAGTAAGAAGGAGATACATATTAAGAGCACATCATCTCCCATTGAAAAAAAAAATATTTTGATACACACACCACAGATAGTGTTCCCATTAATGTTCCCAAAAGGATTAACAGCTTACAATGTTCAATGCTTACCCCAAACAGTTCTTTAAAGGAACAGTGATTTATTTATTTTTTAAATTTCTAAATCTACCTTTTATTGTACTTGTTTTATTAAAACAAACAAATTTTAAGACAGAAACAAAATTATTAAAATCTGAATAGTTTTTCATACAGCTGATGTGAAGTTAAAACCTACCTGATGGAACAAGTTAGTCAGCGCATCATGGTTAGCTATTATTACTGCACCATAGTTTTCTTCAAGTGTTGAATGAACTATTCCTCTCTCTTTCCTTTTCATTTTTGTTTTACATTCACCATTCTAATAAAAAAAAGTAAAATCAAAGAGTAGTATTCTTTTAAATCTAAAAATTATTTATTATAAAGTATATTGTAAGAAGATAGTCCGGGTGGCAGACAATAAACTTATCAAAATAATAAAAGAGAACTATTTATTGTTAACCCAACATACTTTCACTATTTTGATAAGTTTATTGACCACCACCTGGACTATCTTCCTACAATCTGCATCATACGGTCAACCATTTTCTTCCAATATTATAAAGAATGATTTTTAAGTTATTAATTTTTCTATTATAAAATACATGCTTGAAAATTCATATAAATTTGAATAAAAACAATGTTTGCACAATTTATCACTACTTTATTAATGACAATTGATCTAACAGGTTTTCACTATATCGAAATAAAGAAAAAAGTTAAAGATGAAGACATTAAAATAGTGACAATATGTTACCTGGAATGTAATATATGGATAATATATGTCCGATTCAGTTTCAGAACCGTAATAGGTTGGAAGACTCATATCACATTCAGGGGCTGAGCTCACGCCCACACACTCATATACATTGTCGCTATCACTTTGAATTGTACACTGTTTAGAAGGTTCCTTTGTAATGCTATCTTTGGTGGTTGTTGAATTGGCATCCCTCATGCTGCCTGTTCTTTGAGGTTTAACTGGTGTGATACCACATCTACCTTCTCCTGTCAACAATCATCACATTTATATCTATAGATTTTTTATTTCTCAAAAATGAATAAATTCATGGAAATTAATTCATTCATTCAGTTCTCAAAGAAAAATTTTAGGGAATGATAAACAAAAAAAAAATATATTATTTATTATACTTCAGACGGACGATTCAATCATAAACTGATTCAAAGTGCTCCCATTACAGAATGTGAGTGGTAGCTCACTGAGCTGAGTGAAGTAAATTAAGTTATAAGATAATGATAATATTTAAGATGAAAATGTTAATCCCCAAAAAGTTTACTGACACCAAATAAGGATATTTAAAGGTTATAAATTCATAATGTAATATTATTAGAATAAATACAACTAAAAAGTGGATTTCTAAATATTTACAATATTTACAACCAACCTAGAGAAAGAAAATCATACCAAGGTTTGCATAAACATTATTTTCAGAGTTTGGCGAAGGCCTCAACCTCTCCATTAGGTTCAGAGATTCACTTCTGGGCGGTGGGGGTGGTTTGCTAGGGCGTCCTGGAACAAATTATGTATGATTAAAAAGTAATAGAAATCTATAAAAATAAGGATTTTTGTTATTGGCTTAGTACAAGTATTCAAATAATTGCTTATCATACAAGTGCTTATTGAGTAAATAATCATACACAATGTCTTGAAAATTATAGCCCTATTTTTTTGTCAAATAATTTAAAACATGAGCGGATGAAGGTGTTATCTAAATGGAGGTGAAGGAGTTGTAAACATCTAAATCTGTGAAAAATTGAATTTAATGATTTTTTATTACTACTGTTTCCTGGAAAACTCAATGTTTAAGTTCTGAAATAAATACAACATTATGCTTAGAAAATCAAACAAGGTGCTATGCAGGAAGGAGAATATAAAATATTATCATAGGAAAAAATCCCTAATTGCCCTGCAATATCACATAGCATCTTCATCCACTCACGTCTTTCATTATTAAAATGATCTTTCTAATGGGATATACATGATCAGTTATTTATCATACTACAGATATTATATCTAGAATTACTTCTGAACAGACGATAGGCTTAAGAAATAATTCCAACAACTTTCAATTTTGATTAAGAGCACAAAATAACTAAAATGGTAAAAGAGAGAAATACTTTATTCATATATGCTGCCTAAATACA
>NW_027112043.1:752303-758828 GCF_000696795.3 Halyomorpha halys
TCCTAAGTAATGGATCTGTTCAACAGGAATGAGTGGGGTATTATTAAAAGATACTATAGGGCAAGACGAAGGTTTACGACGAAGGGTAAATGTGATTTGGTGGGATATATTGGAATTTATTTTAATCCTCCAGTTTTAGCACCATTCTTCGAGGGTGGTGTTGTGGGATTGGGATACAATGGAAGGATCATTATTCACTGACAATAGATATTAATTTTTAAAAAATAGTTTCTACCAAACTTAACAGGGAAATGCATTTTTTGCGATTCTGAATTCTTGATAATTATTTTAATATATTAATGAATGAAAGTTTATAATATAATAAATTAAGCAGCGTTAAATTATGCGTCAAATGAGTAGAACAACTTATTAATTCGATCTAATAGTAAGTTACAAACGGCAACCTGTAGAAAACCCAAAAATATTAATCTTTTTCAAAATTTCCCTAAAACTGTGTGTGTTAAATACTAAATATGAGTTCATACTCAACACGAAAACGCATTTTTGGCATTCTGAAACGGAAAGAGGGAGGAACGGCAAAGGGTGCAATTGCCTCCAGACTCAAAAGGTCCAATATTTTGCAGTTCGAATTTCTTTTTCCCTTCAAAATATTTTTTAAAAAAATACCAAAAACAACTATTATTATTTAATAAAAAAAGGAAGAAAAAATTTTTGAGATCTTCGATAATCTATGTAAATCCCCCTTTCCTCCTGAAGAGACGCAGGAGCTTCCCTCCCTAGTCCCGGGCACATCTTGTTATGCCAATGCTTTACATTCCACATTTCATCTCAAAATTCAGTGGCTTCGTTACTTTCAAGAAAATTGTTTAAAATTAATACACGAGAATTTATTATTCGAAATAATTGTTTATTAATAAACCATGATGGCTGATGTATCCACTCACCAAAATGCCCTTACCGCAAAATCCAGCAAACATTACTACCTGTATAGTACCTTTGCTAAGAATAGTCCTATTTCGATGTTTTTTTTTTTGTTTTATTTTACAGGGAACATAGTTTTATCATCCCCCAAATTAATACTACCTAATTTACCTGCATAATGTATAATTTTTGAGTTATTTAAAGTTTTCTTTTCTTCATAAATTTTTGTTCTGCGTTTTATAGGAAATTTACTTTATGTACCAAAATAAAAAGGAATTTTAAGAGATGATTAAAATTGTTAAATCATTTTAGCTCTACAATATGCAGAAAACCACATTTTTCAATAACTGCACAGCAGCAATCATGCACAGGGGCGTCTGTGTATCAAAGAGGTCTGAGGCAAAAACCCTAACCAAAAATTAAAATAAAACAAAATCGTTACTTCCGTTTATAAGATAATGTGTAATTTGTCATTTAATTTTTATTTCAAGGCTTAGATATTGTGATTTAAGAATATATTTTTCTACTATCAACATAAATGGGCAAGATGGAGGCGTGTAAAACATTTAATCGGATGTCATTTTGAAATGGCTGGTAGTAATAAAGAGTTATGAGGATCACGGGTGACACTTGACTGAGACCAATCTCGAATAAATTAACCCAGTATTTTCGGAGAAAAGTTAGACAAACGGATTTATTTGTCTTATGGATTTTTGGAATCAACTGATCTTGAAACGTAAAACCACAAATTTTGAGGAGGGTTAATATTTATATTTATTTATTAGATTACAATAGTTAATGAATGAACTATAGTTCCGAAGAACGGTGAGAGTTTTTCAAAGAGTATTTCCGAGGAGGAAATGTACACAGTCTTACAACAATAACCTGAGTAAAGTGAAACCGCTTTAAAACTTACAAGTTATGCTAGCTGTGGCAAAGCACAAGGACACGAGAATTTTTAGAATATTATGAAAATAACACTAACGTTTTCTTTTTATGGCCTGAGTTATATCATAACACCATTCTCTTCCGAACTCTCAATTAAAATTAATTTTCAGTGTTTGCTTCAGCGTGGAAAATTATATGTGTGGCACATAAGATTATTTTTGGGCCGCCCGTAGCTCAATTGTTAAGACACAGTCCTACCCAAATTGATGTCAATTGGCGGTGCCGGTTCGAATTCGGTCAGAGGCGTTGACTTTTTTCATTGAGTGGCGGTCCCACAAAAAGAAAAACTTTGACCCCCAACCATGGTTAGGCAGTATAGGACTCCAATGGGAGTCTTGGCAGAAAAAAAAAAGAACAAAAGATAACCTTGAAATTTATTTGATTGCATATCGAAACTATTAAACTAAGCCGATAAAAAATCACAGATATCAGTAAATTATGTTAGGATAAAAATAAATACATATATTTATTTACATGAATTTCTTTTCAACTTACTACATGCAGTCTAGCGTTGATGGCCGAATAACCTGACCAGATACCTAACAGAACCCTATAGGAGTGTTGTTTAGTGTTAACCTATATCCTAACAAAAAAAAGTATATTTTTAAATCATACAACTCTCTTACCTTGAAGACAAAATTAGTAAGTTGCTTAGTAAAGGTTTTGCTTTACGAAATTGATCTTTTAACGAGGTGTTTATTATTGTTATAAAGTACTCATGTAAATATTGAAAACAAAATTACGTGGGCATTGTCTCATTTTTTTTTTACTTCGGATAATTCTTACTTTTTATAATATTATATTTTATCTTCTTTTGTACACACACGTGTGTACTTTCTTTCTTTGTTTCTCTAAATGCAGACCGAACCGTCAGTACAAATAAAGTAAGTCAATCATCACTTACCGGCACTCTCGACCATTTTCTCCTCATATTAACCTTTAGAATCAATGGCATGCATTCAAGAAGGAATCGGGAGAAGAATGTTATAACATGTGTACGGTAAATAATTTCGAACAGGAACGTGGACCGTGTGTTAAAGTGATGTGAAAACAGTAGTACCATAATAGTAACCTTAAGAGTAAGAATTCGCTGTGGATCTTTTAGCGAAACATACACCCTAAGTTGAAGATGATAAGGTAACATTTATTCGACTTACCGCAACTTGTGCCTCGCGGTGGAGGAAGGAGGCCCTGGGGGGCGGCGTGAGGGGGGTCTCGGGCTCATCGGAGTCCGCCCTGCCGTCGGGCTCCCCCGCCATCTCGCGGCTCTCGGCCAAACCGTTGCCGACCAACTTGAGCACCTTCACGGTCACCTCGCCCTCCGTCGTGTTCCTGGCGTTCTTCTCCTCAACGTTGGGTCCGGTGTTGATAATGATCTTGTTGATCTCCGTCTCAGTCTTATTGTCATTGTCATCTTTCAGCTGCGTTATGCTTCTCCTGTTTTCGATCTTCGTCTGAATAACATTCTGTATGTACAGCTTGTTTTTCACCTGCTCATGACTTTTAGTTATCATGCTGCCCCTGGTGATCTGGGTTTTCCTGCCTTCAGGAGTTCCTCTCGTCTCCTCTTTTACTGGAACCTTGTTTTCTATGATGATTGTCTTCATGAGTGGCATCGGTTGCTCTTCCTTCACTTTTTCTTCTACTTTCTCTTCTGGCGGCTTTGTCTCCTTAATTTCAGGAATGGGAGTGATAACAGGTGTTTCCTCTTGCACCAATTTGTTGAGATTGGTCTTCTTCTTGTTATCAGACATTCCAAACGGTTGTATCGTCACCTGTAATGTTTGCTTTTGTTGTTTTCCAAGGGCCAATACTCCTGTGTTGGTGTTCAGATTACTCAGCAAGGAGTTATAGTCCGTGTTGGTTTTAGTCAACCTTTCCAATGCCTTCTCCTCTTCTCCTATCACCTCTCTCTCTTCCTCCTTCGTTTCCACCCATTCATAATCGTCGTCTTCTGAACTCGAATCCGCCCCTCCGTATCCGATCACTTCACTTTCTTGTTCAGTGAAACTAACCGACTTCTTTTTCAACTTCTTTTTCTTTTTAAGGTTGACAAGGATACCCTAGAACAAACGAAAAACCAAAGATTAAAAATTTGTTTTATCTCTATTACTATAGTAAAAATTCAGTTGATAAATAACAAGTAATAATTTGAATGTCCACAAACAGCTTTAAAAAAAAAAAAAGACACGTATTTTATTAAATGGACTGATTCGTGTAAAAATAAGATTTGTTAAGATAAAAATAATTGAAACAATGATCTAATAATACATGAGGACAGAAATAATGAAAAATTAAAGTAGAAAATTAGGATGTTATCCAAAATTTTTCTGAGTGAAGTTAGGGAAAATGATTCGTTTTCAAGCAAGATTAATTGATAAAAGAATATTTTTCAGTCAAGCCTATTTAAGACGACAGATATATTATAAAAAGTCTAGGTTTTGTAGGATGTTGTCACGCTCTCAGTGGACTATGAAAAAATAATTCCAAAAGTGTTAGGTGAATAGAGAATCCCCAATGATTCAGATAACTTAACAAGCAAGGCAACAGTAGCGAGAAATTGGTTTACAAAAAATACGCATCTTACCATGATTAGTTCTAATGACTTTTGAAACTAAGATGAGTAAATAAAATTTGTGATTTTTAAACTAAAAGCCACCATATTTAATAATTGGTCTATACCTGTGTATGTTTCATTTTTTGTCTGACTTTACTGTCAATTGCTGACCAACATTCAGCAGACTCGTTGGTGGAACTAATGCTCTTCAAAGAATGATACCACGCGCTGTTTAAGCTTGTGCAACTGTGAAAGTAGAGCCCTAATCAAATCTGCTTCGACATGGGGGGGGGGAGAGGGGAAATTGCCACATTTATCTTATTAAAAATAAAGAACGTGACGATCTGGATACTAACGAGACCAGGCCATTGCGATACCTCAATATATTTGGATCATAATGGCTCATTGTAATCAGGAGTCACAGTCGAGTGACGGCTATGCATATTTATTAGCATTACATCGGAGCACGACTAGGAATAATTATTATTAGAATTGTTTCAGAAAAGTAAGGTAAAACAAAATGTACAATATTAGTTAGGCATGTTGGCGTGGCGTGTTCATTCGCTCTACCAAATGAAATGATTTCCAAAAACTAGGCATCATTAGTTCATTAGCAAGACGAAACTTGTCTACCTCAAAAAACAAGGAAGTTTATTCCTACACGCAGCCTCAGAGTTATAGAGCTTAAGTGTTTTATACTACCATTAAATTATTTAATTCAAATTTTATTTAGAATTCCGTTTTTTTTTCTTCCCTTAATAGGATATGGAAAACTTACAGAAAGAGTCAGTTTCTGGTTTAATGGGAACAGGATGTAAAGTTGGCCTAAGTTCAATGGGCTTAATGCATTGAAACTAACTTGGCGGAGGAGGCTGTTTACAACTAGTGAATTGACATTCATTGAGGTGCCTTAGCAATCGTTATTGACCCCTTCAAAAAGAACTCAGGGTTAATCCGCAATTCATGTTTGTTTACCCGATTTCTAATGTCTCCTGGAACAGACTATATGGTAAAGTACTCCTTCAAAGAATCTTGTAGGAAAAAAAGAAAGAAAAGAAAGTGGCTTATATGCCGCTATTGTAAACCAGCGGACCCTATTCTATTCTTTATAATATTAGGACAGATGTAAGATGGCCATGTAGTAAGTTTTTTTAAATTGTATATATAATAGAGGTATTCATGATGTTTAGTTTAACATGTTCAAACGATATAACATTGGGAGTCTGTTGCTAGATCTATTAAATGGAGAATGATGTCACGCAACAGAACAGCTCAGCTTGTCACCATTTTGTTTTTTGTAGTAATAACAAGCAATGTAGTATTATACATATTACTTGGTCATAGATTGTGTTGGATGTTTTTATAAATAATGAAGTAATGTAAGGCAATGATTCTCTTCCTCACAAGCTAGAAGATCAACAAGACACTCCAGTGGCCAAACTTTCACTTATCACTCAATTTAGGCATGTTGCAATAAATTATTTTAATTAAAATTTAGAAGTAAACAATAGCATGAAGTTTAGGAAGGAAAGGTTATAAAACAAATTTCTCAGAAAATCCGCTAGGAGCTCTTATGCATTTAACATTTAACATGACCTTAAATAGGGTTGCTCAGAATCCTATACTTAAAACATTTTACATTTAACTTAAAACATTTAGAAGGTGGAAAAAAAAAAATATGAACTAAATGTTCCGTACATAAAACCTATATAAAAATTGTCTAAAATGATCTTTTAAAAATGATTAATACACACAATGAACGATTTAGAACTCGATTTTTAGAAATGCATATGCCGGAACGGTAAACTTCCAGAAAAGGTGTATTTTTTTTTCCAAATTATTGACTTGTAAAAATTATTTACCTTAATAAATATTATAATCGATAGTTATGACCTCCAAATAGCTCTTAGTATTGCAACCAGTAGGATGCCGTATCGCGGTTTGAATAGTGGCATATCTGACTAAAAAATGTTTTGGTTTTATTTTGAAATGATCTGTATTCCAAATATTACTATAGGTAGGAGTTTCATACTCTACTGTGTTTAGGTCTGTCTGTAGACCATCCCAAGCTAGTAGGGTAGTCAAAATGCGACCACGGTACAGGGTTATATAGAATAAGGCAAATACAAAATTATATA
>NW_027112043.1:758888-781758 GCF_000696795.3 Halyomorpha halys
CACTATACAAGCAAAGCAGCGATATGTGTGATTAAAGAAATGTATTAACTACTGTTTTTGTTTTTCCTAAAGAGCGGTACCAAAACGTTCCGCAGCGATTCGAGCCCTGGATTATGAGTTATCGAACAAAAGTCAATGTATACAGTTTTGGAAAAGTATTACAAGTAGTTAGTTAAAAGTATTACAAAATTAATATGGAAACACCACATGCTGATAAGTTAAATGTGTATTGAAATTGTTGAACTGTAACATAAAATAATAAGAAAATATAATTTCGAAAAAAAGAGTACATAAGTATAAGTTTTAGCTGCAGAATTTTTTTTTGTCCAAAAACCTTCAATTTTGAAAAGTAGTAACTTTTTTTTTTTTTATATAAAACTCCTTATATCTATATTCTAATTGGGGAATAGATTACCTGAGAGGGGTCGATAAGCGGGAGAGATGGAGGGGGCGGCCTCGGCTGCTCCTGGTGCTCCTCCTTGGGGCGGTAGCAGTTACTGCACAGCTCCTTCTTCCAAGCGTTCTGCTTGAACCGCACGCACGCCCCTCCGCTAGACATCCCTCTGCAAGGCAAAACATGACAATCACTAAGGGAACTCTGTATGAACTCGATTAAAATAAAAAAAAGAAGAATATTAAGACGGAATAATCACAAAACATTAAAAAAAAACTGCAAATTATTATAAAATAGTTTATTATTTCTAAGAAGTAGTATATGTATATATAAAAATTACAAATGCTTTGGTGAAATAGCCGTGCATGGGTATGGTGATGATTTGGTATTATTGGGTGAAGAGGAGGACTATAAAACTAAACATAACTACGTTGATAAAATCTTGCGAGGGACTAAGTATGGGAATAATAACAGATTAAACAAAATATATGGTTAGCAGAAGAAATAGTTAACATTTCGGTAATATAAATAAAGGAAGAAATACTTTTGAACAGGTAGAGAAGTTTAATTATTTAAAATGAGGCGTAGATAGCTGACCGTAGATTAACAAGTGGAGAAGATGGTCAGGGGAGGGGGTGCGGTCAGCAATATAAAAAAAAAAAATTATTCGTACCTATTCATATTATTGGCACGAATAATTTTTTTTTTCTGCCCTCTCCCGACTATCTTCTCTACTTAAAGTATTTAGTTTCTATGGGGACGATAAACAACGTTATTGTGTTTTTGCTATAAATTCGGCCAACCCTTAACCTCTTTGCGTTTTTTATAATTTTCTCCTGCTTTACATATACAGTGCAAAAGCCTGAAATTTTGAAATTAAAGACTTATTTTTTAGGATCATTAGAATTACGTTTTTTTTTATTAAACAAAAACAAAACAAAAAAATTACGTTTGTGTTCCATTATTAAACTGTAGGCCGGAAATTATATTTTATACAATTATTTTTACTCATTATACTTAATTTTTTTTCTTTTGAAATCGATCGGTTTGTGTAGAAGCTGTAGATAAAAATGTGCACTGTAATAAAATCCTTTAATTGTTATTGTCGGATACCACTATTATAAGTTTCAATTTTGTAAGACAATGTTTCTTTGGATATACAGTGGGTTGTCCATTGTTTTGGATTTTACCTAGAAATTATTTCTTAAAATAACTCTGAGGTCTGCCTGACCTCCACAACATACGATGTACGTTTCACACTTATGAAAGCTGCGTGAAAATAAATTCTAAAAGAAAGATTAGGCAATGAATAGAAAATAAAAGCAAAGGGATGCGGTCAAAAGATAAAAGGTATGATTGAAAGCTTCCCTATAGATATCAAACAATTTAGCTGAGAGATAACCGCACTATCGCAGAGCCGCAACCGCCTATTTCCGATAGTTAAATGACAGCTGTGGAGATGTCTCCTTGCTTTGCACGCACTGCCAAGGAAAGTGAGAGTAACGGATCTCAGCTCAAGTTTCTACTCTTCTTTCAAAGATCATAGGTCATCTCGTTTACTTGGACTTACAAAGTGGGGGAAATATTTCAATATGTTCAGTTTTATTCGAGATAATTACAAAACAATATTTAGTTGTGACAGATAAAGAATAAAAAGAATTATATTTTCAATTAGCGTTGTAGATATACAATATACAATAAAATAATATAACATGTAATAATACATACATAAAAGTTAACTGTAAACATAAATAAGAAATCTGTGAGTAATATGTGACCTTTAAAAGCCTGATGTAATTTTTACTAACGTAATCCAGTGTTACAGGAATTATAAATCTAAAAAAAAAAAAATGCATTATGTAAGCGTTTAGTGCTCCGGGGAATATTTAAATCCTCCGGTTTGCCATGGTATGGTATGCTGTCGACCTTGTTTGACAGGTTGGCCACTTATCCTCATTGAACAGGAAAAATAAAAAAGGAAAAGGGCAAGAAAAAAATAAATAAAAGTTTAACGGTACACGTTCCCATTCCAATCCACCTAAGTGGATGGCAAGAAAAATATTTTTAAAAATGTGTGTTAAAAAAAGGGTGTGTCTAGTAAATAAAATAGTACACACACGATATTTGGAAATTTTGTTCCGAAATGAAATAAGCAGTTTAGAGGACAAATGTCACATTACATAAGCCAGAAATATTAAGTCAAGCAAACTTCGTATTTTACTCCGTACTGTTCAGATCAATCAACCACTACACTTGCGTGGTTATTGACAAAATTAGCTCAATATAGAGCCGAATCCAATAGTTGTTCAATTATTACAACTAATTAACGATTCAAGATTTGTCTTAATCGATATAGGTCTCATAGTTGAACTTTTATTTTAAAAACGCTCTTACAATAAAATAATCGTCAAATTCCACACACGACTCTAATTGTCTAGGCCTATAAAACTGTCTATGGAATATTTTAACACAACAGCTATCAGCACAGATTCGGGAAAGTAGCAAAATTTTCATAACTGGAGATATGCGTAGCTAATATTCAGATCGTTCTGTATCTATCTAATCTATGCATAATCTAAATCGATATACACATAATGTTAATAAACTTTACTATGATTCTTAACTTATTCGTAAATTATACCAAATTTTCCATTTGTTTCCACCAAGAAACATACCTGAACAGTCTGCTGAATTCTATTTGGAATTTAACATAGAAAATATGAATCAAGATACAGAAATGTGATATATTCTTGTATTTTTTTAATAGCCAAAAGTATTTCATACATATAATTTTTAAGGTTTTGTAACAAGAATGATCATAAAACATAATTTTGTTTTTTTGCTATAGTAGTTTTAAGATGTTAGTTGATTAATAGTCTCATTCTCACGACCCCAAGGAGCAACCACCTCCACTTGTTATAAACAACTTGTTCCGTGTTATATATCACATTTTTTTTTACTTCGTTTTATTATATAATATAAATGTTTTGTAATTTGGGTGGAAAAAATTCTAATTACGGAAAAGTAAAGCTGTAAGTTCACATTAACCCTCTGTGGTAACATGGCGCGGATGTTACCATTAGTTTTTAAAATATTAGAATCTCCTTATTATTATAAAAATCGATACATGACTAACAAAGGATAATTTGGATCGTTTTCTGATTGGTGGTACCTCTGTTGTGACAAGAAACTTGTTTAAACGTGAAAAATAAATAACGGGAAATTCAAATCTATTTTTTAATAATCTTTCGTTTCATTTTTAAATTATAAAATATTGTTCTTGTTTTCTATTTATCAAAAAATCGATAAAAAGTGATGTGTAAAAAATATGTATATGTTTATTTCAACAGCAAAAAAAAATAACTTGATAAAATTTGTAGTTTCTTTGTATTCATTAGCTAATTACTAGATGGTTAAGATGAATTTGGAGACGAACAAGAGAGATCTGCAACTAGCTTTGAACTAAGTTAATGAAAGGAAAATCATCTTTTTTAATTCAGAAAGAATTTTTACTCTTTTATTTGAAACACAAAAGGTCAGCTCATGTTACGTTTCTGTCTTCTCAAATTCTTATTTATTCCATTAATGGTTATTTTAATTTTTTTTAAAAGTATATTTTGAAATACTTATTTTTTTAACAAAACTTTATAAACGAATCCTATTCAAAAGTTTCTTCACAATAAATTTCATCAAATCTCATAGTTAAAATAGTATCTCAAGATGTCCGTTGATTCTATTTTAACATTGACATGCTTCCTTAGAACTGTATTAAAATTAACATAATATTTATTTTTTATGTTCATATAAGTTTCTTGTCACAACAGAGCTACTAGCAATCAGATAAGGATCCAAATAATCGATTGTTAGTCATATATCGTTTTTTAAGATGTTCAAGAGATTTGAACATTCTACAAACTAATGGTAATATCCACGCCATGTTACAAAAGAGGGTTAATGTAAACTTACGGCTTTAATTTTCCGTAATTAAAGTTTTAACCACCCAAATTACAAAACATTCATATTATATAATAAAATGAAAGACAGTAAAAAAAAAAGTGATATATAACCAGGAACAAGTTGTTTATAACAAGTGGAGGTGGTTGCTCCTTGGGGTCGTGAGAATGAGACTATTAACGGACAGTCTAAGGAAGGTGCGCGGATTTTAGACTTACAGGTCACTGCTTAAACTTCAGTCCTCATTTCATTCCTCGTACGCTTTTCTACTAATTTTGTTTCCTCGAGTAATTAATAAAAAAAATAACTAAATAATATTTTAAAGTCATAACAGAGTAAGATTAAAGCGTTAGAGCAACTTCCAAAAAAGATTTTTAAAAAAATTTCTCGACTTTGTCTCCCTTTTTATCTTTCATAGTGCTCATTCATTTCTGCTGTAACCGCATACATTCATTGTAATGAGTTTGTGTTATTATAAAATGGATTTGACATTATAAAGATAATTATTACACCCTAGATAATGGGATACATCCTACAAGAATTAAAAATACTAAAAGCTGTTCTTAAGAACTTCAAATGAATATAACTTCTTAACTGATGTGAATCTTACATCTTGTAATATTCCAATCGGTTAAAAAAAAAAAAAATACAATAGGAACATAATAAAATATGAATAATCAAACACATTTACATTTTTTTTTTTACTTTAAAGAAACATTTATAATCTAAATAAATTATTTTCAAATTACTATTTGCCTCTCTTCCCTAAAACTTTCCACATGTGTATTTAGCAATTTACTATTTTATCTTTTCTTGTATTTTCAATGGATTACATTCTAGCAATTTCCCATTTCATTGTATTATTCCACCTTTAAATGAAATAATAAGGCTCACTTCTTATATGACCATAAATAACACACTTAACTTAGAACAACAACCTTGATATCCATATTAAGTCATGAATAATTGGCTGGAAATAGATATATCGAGTTAACTGGGGTGGCTACCGTTTTTAAAGCTTAAAATCGAATTTCGAATATTTTAAGAAGGATTTTCTAGATAAAAAGCATTCCATTTGCTACTGTACTAATATTTATTTCGTGTTTGTATTATTTTATATATCGTGGAGAAACTTCCTATAAAATGAACAGTCATACATACAGATGCCACTTTTACTGTGCTGGAGAAACAATAGGAAATGTAATATACTCCGATGATAAGCCAGAAAAGATACCATCCTCGGAGTGGAGGATGACAGCCGAAGACTAGGGTGACCAATGGAGCGATGACAATTATCTCTTATAGCGGTCTTATAACGGAACTGACAACTGTCGAAGCTACGGTCAGTAGTAATGAGGATTCGTCTGGACCGATTGACGGAGGGAAAGGTGCTAAGTTGGGCGATTCGAACCTCATATGGAAAGAAGGAGTGCTGTGTTTTATACTTTCCATTACTTCCATTCATTACTTTAAAAAAAATATTCATAGAATAGATAAGTAAGGCAATGGAATTTCTAAGTGAGCATTATAATGGAATCAAATTAAACAATTTAGATAAAATTAATATATTACTTAGATAAAATAAATAAGATATCGAATTACAAACTCTCGATTTAAAAAAAATAAATAAACCGCCTACTTTTTTGACTATACCGTTCGAGAATCTTCAGAAGGTATATTATGGTAATATATTATCTACAGGGTACCATCATGTTCTAACAACAGGGAGGGGGTCAAGTTTCCATTTCTTAAGACAACCACAGCAATAATAATATTGCTGTCCACCCCCCTCCAAGTTCGAGACGAAACCAGACTTCGCCTCCATTTCCCAGTTTGCAAAGACCAACTTCCTGAGCTACGGACGGCCCAAGCTACGGGTGGCCTGACTCTAATTTCGTTGCGGCCCCACGAAATGAAAAATAGACGCCTCCACTCTGGTTAGAATACGTTAGTTACTTGTAGATAACCCCCGTATGTCATAAATGACCAGATAGAGTGTCACAAAAAAAAAAAGTCCAGAGAAAGCTATCAGAACTGATTGCGTTATATCAACTAATGATTATCACTTTCACAACCACTGACGGTCGCTTGCTAGAGCATGCAGGGATGTCGTTCCAAAGGGTAAGGAATCTTCCTTTCTCCCTAATAAATTGAAAACTGAGAACATTGCATTTTAAGAACCAACATCAAAATGTGAAAATTGCGCTAAAACATTGCCCAAACAGGTTGAAATACACAAAATAGCATAAAAAAAAGTTATTTAGAGAGGTAATTTTTTTAAAAACTTTCAAACGTTCGTCCGAGCAAGATATGTTGTATCTACAAGAGTTAGTTACTTCAAACTAACCTCATGCGCTATCAAAAGGAATTTTTGGATAACCATCTAATATTCAGAACTGTAATTAAAATTTTAAAAAATCTGGAGAAAAACGACGATATATCAGTAGGGTGTTTAGCTGGACAAACCGAAGTCGTACGACATCGTTTTTTTTAATATTTCAAGGCACCAACCACACATGGAACATTATTGCCTTAGTTTCCGAAATAGCATAGGCTATTTTACTAGTCATTTAAAATTTTTGGGCTGTACCCTTGTACGGGGGCAAGGGTACAGATTCATGGGTAAGATTATATTGAAATGTGAAACCTGAGATAAAATTATATGAAAAGTAGAATTTGGAATGGTGGAGAAACTTAAGGTTCATCTACGGTTTGTTCGTTATCCTGCAAGATGGAATGGAGATTTGCTGGCATATCATATAAAGCTTTGAGGGAGTTGGTCGGCATTCAGTCAAAATGTGTTGAACAGGAAGTTCTGTTAAATTAAAAAAATTACAAAAAAACAAACAAATTAAAAAATTAACAGCAAGTTTGGCATACAGGTGAAGAATCACATCTTTCTTGAACTATGTCAAATTAACGCTCTAAATGTTTTCAGATATTTTTAAGTGAAGCTACAGTTCCAAATTTGTTGATAATATACTTCATTTCTTGAAGGTAAAAACAATTTTTTCAATCTTTTTTTAATGGAAAAAACTTTCAATTACAGTTCAATATTGTGAAAATAATTCATCAACACGCCAAAAACATAAAAATTCATTAATCGAGCTGCTCAACAAACAATTTGTAAGCAGAATATTACCACGTGGAGACGTCATAAGTAATGTTGTCTACGAAATTACTTTGGAAGATCTTGTTTTCGGGTATGGAAGGAATGCAAAACATCGGTGATCGTATGTTGTATCAACTTCCTAACACAAATAGTCAATCGTGCCATTAATGATAAATGGACAAGAAAATTTTTAACTAAAAGTATCGGTGTCGGCTATTCCTGATTTCAAATGACTTAAAAAAGTATACATTTTAATTTAAAATATTTTTATTGTTTTATTACATTCTAACTAATTTGGATAGGTTAATTTAAGTGTTTTGACCCTTAAAATTATCAATAGTGTTAAGTAATATTGTATCCAGCAGAAATGCAATGCTAGTAATAATTGCTTGGTTATTATAAGGAACATTTTTAGGGTAACAGAAATAGGTTCTTAAAAATACAAATACATAAACCTTTGCTTTTGTTAAAACTATTAACTCAAAATTAAAGTTAAATATTTTTTTATATTTATTTGAACGACCGATGATTTTATTCCATTTTTTAAATAATTTCTATATATAGTACTAAGGAAATTATTTTTTTTTTTAAAAGGCATCCAGTTTTTAAATCACTGAATAATGTTAATGTTTTATTTGACATAAGAACTTCATGGATAATATAAATTCAAAAATATTTATGCAATGGCAGTAAACGAATACGTGACATTCACTGAAGCATTCTGGGTAATCATCAGATCGTCAAATCCAACCAACAAACCAAAACAGTCTCATTTGAATGACCACCATACGGTTAACACGAGAATGCACTTAAAAATCTCGTGACATTATTTCTCATAATTGATGTCTCATGAAACGTTTTATAGTACAATCGTAATCACAAATTAAAATATTAGATAATTATCTTGGAAAATAGGAAAGACTAAAAGTAAATAACTTGTTCCAAGACATGTTATGCAACCCGCTAACAGAACCATGTCCACAACAATGAGTAATAAAGTGGATACAATAAAATATTACAACGGGCAATAAATTGAACTAGACATCTCGGTCACGCAAGCTAAATCTGTCGATTCAATATTCAGTTAAAAGAAACAAAGCAATATAAAATAACCATGAAGAGAATTAATTAAAATGAAGTCATAGAGAATAAAGTACGGCTTTAAAAATAATATTAGAAAAAAAAAGCGAATAAAGAATTAATATAACAAAGACCACGCAAGATGTACTTTTCTGAATAGATGGGTGAAAATAAATCTGAAACGTTTAATTTCACAGTTTCTAGTTCATTTATAGTTCCAAATGGTTTCGCCTCACCCAGGGAGATTTATTTAAAAATACTTTGTAGATTATTACCTAATTCTAAAAAAAAAAGGTTTCTCGTGTAATTTACAACTTAGTAAAACATTTATTATTAAATGTATGTTACGCTCTGATATTACAAGAGCCGAGAAGAAAAAAGGGAAGATATTTCATCCTTATTTTTATTGCTTTAATGAAAAATATGTATAATTACAAGTGAATACTGATGAGTCTGCCAAGGGGGAATAAAAAATCTTAAAAAATAGTAATTTTTTATTAGGAGCTCTATATCTTACAAACTACCAACAACACATATGTCTGCTAGCACTCAAAACAAAAGGAAATTTAACTTACTATAAAATATTTTATGACACTTATCTTCGTAGGGGTAATAGTTGTTACGATATTAGCGTATGAATATAAATTTGGCACATTTAAATTAAAAATAAACTTCATTATCTACATTACAGCCCATTAAACTAGCTTTAATATGAGTGCTAATAGACATCTGTATGTAGAATGGTTCTTGAGATATAGATTTCTCAAAATAAATCAACTTACTACTGATATTTCAGTACGTTCCATACAACATTTTTATGTTGTTTTAAAAAGCTATATCTCGAGAACTATTGAACGAAAATAGCTCTATTAGGGCTAATATTTATAAAATTGACTCTTAGATTTTCTATTGCTGTTGTTAGTTTTAAAGATATAGGCCTCCGAATAAAAAATTAATTATTTTTAACGTTTTGAAACAGCCGCCATTTTTTATTCCTCCTACGTATACTTAGCAGACTCATCAACTTTGACTAGTAATTATACATAGTCTTCATTAAAGTAATTAAGAATTGGTGCAAAATAACTGTCTTTTTTCTCCTCTTGAGCTCTTGTACTATGAGTTATATTCTTAGTTTTTCTCTAACTAACCATATATCGGAACGAAACAGGATTTCGGCCATAAAATTGGAATAATCCCACGAGTTTCGAAAATAATTGGTTAAGATATGTTTTTGTAATTATCTAAATATTTATTTCGGGATCATAACAGAGACTACATGGGAACCTAAAAACCAGATGGATAGACAGAATCTACTATGATGTAAATCTACTGCATACAGCAAACTGGAAAGCAGTAGCCCAAGATAGGCAGGCGTGAAGAAGGCGGTTTGAGCGGCCATAGATCTGCCATAAATCTATATAACCAACCAAAAAAAAAAGAAATTATAAGTATATTATTATAAATATTTGTAGTTTTTAAATATGTAGTCAATAACTTATGGATTTGAAATAAAACAAGTATTTAAATATATATTTCAATATTCCATAACATCCCAGACACACCAAGACTAACTAGAACTAACTTATTTTTGAAGAAGTTTGTCGGGGGGTGCGGTCAGCAAAGAACAACATAAATAATCAAAACCATATTTATTTATTTTATGCCGACGTTTCGACCTGAGTTTCAGGTCTTCATCAGGGGTTGTGTCTTAGAGGAGGGAAATATTCGAACTGCACAGCAGTTAGAACTAACTTAGTTAAAGGATTTAGATGTCACACTTAAGCAATGAAGTTTTATATTTTTAACAATATATTATTTTTAATATTTCATCAAGAGGAAGGAATCGAAATTTGCCAATCAATAGATCAGTGAAATTGTTGAATATTATTACAAATCAATTTGAATTTGAATTGGACAAATATTTAAAAAATTCTCAACTACTTTGAACCAATGAATTATTAAGGCGTCAATCACTTTCAAGGGGTCGTGAGAGAAATCCTAAGAGGTCGTGATGCACTTGACCCTATCTTCATCTTAGGTTTGGGACCGGGGTACTTGAAAGTGTCCATTCCTGGTTTTACTGTCGAATTTTTGTGTTTACTTATCTAAATGCATTATTAGAAAGCAACAATGCAATTATAAAATAATAATGACAACTACACTCAAATGTGGCTTGGAGGTTTTTTTTTTTTTCTTAACCTTCATTAAAATAAAATCAGTACTTCATACATATATAATACATGAAATGTATAACATATAGTTTACTGAGTATTATATATTATTGGTATTATATATACTTGGCTTGGAGGTTTTTTCTTCTAAGCCCCATGGGTGCGTGGGTCGTCATGATGAAAATGGATTGAGGGTTGCACCTTATTCTGCATTATGGTAATGCATTTTAAGAGGGGGCTGAGGAACTTTGATCATTTGGAAAGGGGTAGTCTGTATTTTGTGGCAGTCTTTTGGTGATGGGGCTCAATTAAAATAATTTAGTTACTTGTACTCAGTCGAGTCTGTGTCTGTTTATGTGGGCTCGGAGGTTCCATGCTAAACGAATTTTATATCAAACTGAAGGTTTTCAGACACGAGAATGGACATAGATTGCAGAAAAATGAAAAAAAAAAGTAAATAATTACAGGCTTCTGTGGACATCGTTAGTTTTCCAAGGAAATGTTTAACATATAACAGAAAACATTTGTTCGTGTTTGCTTCAAGATCTCATTGGGAATCAAGAAATCATTGGGACTGTCCAATTCTGATGAAACCATTAGTAATATTGAAAGATCTTCTTAGAAACTCTTTCAACTTTGCATTATAACTATAAACCTTATTAATACAGATTGTAAAACATTCTTTAAGAATTAAGATAGGCCGCCCATAGCTCAGATCGTTAGGCTTTGGTCTATTGATCTGAGATCTGCGGACAGTGCCGGTTCGAATCCGGCCTGGGACGGACTTTTTTCATTAAGTATACAGAATGAAAAACCTGACTCCCACCATGGTTAGAATAGGTTGGTCACCTGTAGATTACTAGGCAAACATCACCTTAGCTGTGCCTTAGATTGCCTTTTTTAAAAAAGGGATTAAGAAAATATTTCTTTGCGAAAACTTGCAAAATATCAAACCTACGTGCGTAAATAGAGAAAGGGCAATATTCATAATATAACAACTTGAGAATTTCTACATTAATATGATTGATAAAGAAATTATTACCACATCCAACATGCTATGTACCTTTACACTCAATCTTTTGAGTGAACTACAGGACCTTTCACTTTAATGCTGAGATCATTGAATACATAACCGTGAACTCATTAAAACACTCGTTACGCAAGAACTCGAATGTTTGTTTTGAACATTAATCAAGCGCAACTCGCTAATCGATAGTGCAAGATGAGATCAGAAATCGAACGGGACCAAGGATATCTGCTGACATAACAGGGAACATGCTTCATGGCCACGCCTGACCAACAGGTCGGACCACCCGCGTATTTTACCGCAAGGTGGCATTGGAGGAGCTGATTGAATTTATTAAACAGAAGCTACTTACAAGTTGGGAATTGTCGGTTGTCCGAAAGGTTTATCAAGTAAGATATTATGTGGTATTTTTGAAACAAAGAGAGATTCGAGTCAGGTTAAATTAAAAAAAACAAAAAACATTTAATGAACTGGAATACTTTGGTACTAACACTAGATGGGTTTGCAATATGAGTTACCAACGTTTCTATAGTTAAATACTCTTTATCGTACTGACGAGAGGCTTAATTTCTTTGTCAAATACAGTTATGGAAGGAGTCGGAGCCATTCAGTTTGTCGTGCGTGTAACCTGGGAGAAATAAAATACGCATACGTACATCAATCTCGGTGATGATAAAACAAAATTGGCTGCATTAACAAAGTCATTCGTTTATTTTACAGAAGACGGAGTAGAATCCATTTAAAATGCTAATATAAATAAAAACGCCAATAATAGTACACGAATCAATTTTGGTAAAGAAGTTCAATACAATAAAATTAAAATAGCTGTAGAATATATATGACAATGAAGATTATCAAAGACGTAAGTGGATGAGAGAAATTCTGGGAAAAATAGAGATTTTTACTTTGAACATTATTTGAATTAATCCTTTCTTCATTTCACATAGTTTAATTTTTCTAAATCTTAAATTGCGGAAGTTCACAGAATTTAAAATTTGAGTAATTAAATTTAGATTCATTAGTTTGTATTATAACCCCTTCCATCATTACGAGATGATAATCTAAACAATGTCAAGTCTAAAATATCATTCAGATGTATACTAAATATATCGGTCCTAAATAACGAAATCAACATAAAATTAATAATAAAGAGATGTTGTATAAAAGACTATTAAAGTATGATTGAAGGGTGTAGTACCACCGCTGATGCGTTTGTATTTTCGATTTGTGTAAAGGATTTCACATTTATAAAACATTGTTACAACCCAAACAGAAAATGAGCATGTAACCAATATGCAAAAATATTGATGATATACAACAGAACCAGAAGAAATAATCTTGTAGTCGGTGAACTGGTATATGAATACAGTTACTTACATTGTTTACATTGTCGTTGATAAGCGAGTTTCGTCCTGCTTACATATCGTGGAAAATGTAACGAATACGGAAAAAAAACCTAAGTATTCTCACGGCCGTCAAGGAAATCTGCTCTCGTTTCCCAGAAGATTGAAGACTTGGAGATGATACCCTAATGGCCTCCGGTGAAAGGCTTTTTCCAGTTTTCGAGGTTGGTTGGTTTTTGTATCTGTCCAACTTACGAGTCATGGCATTGTACATTTCGATTTGATAATGTAGAATATTCAGTTATATGAGTATCCTGAATAAGACGAGGCCGTTATAGCTAAAAGAATTAAGGCGTCACTATAATAACCTTAATCTAGTGGAGACGTCGGTTTGATTTCAGCCTGGTCGGGTTGACTTATATTGACAGTGCCACAGAATGAATAGAACAGGATAATAACCTGTAGTATTAACACCACGTAAGTCAGTAAATGGCCAGGTAAATATAGGGGAAATATATATAAATATATATAAATATTCAGGAAAATATACTGCAGTTGTTACTAAGTATAAGATAGAAAATTAGAACAAAAAATATATTGTAATAGTTATAAACAAAAATAAATATTCAACAGTAACTGGGTCAGCTGGTCATATGAATTAGCTATAGGTTTCAAAAATTTAAGTTTTTACATCACATGTCATATAAAATATTTCAAGGAAAAAAAAATAATCTTTGATACATTATATATTGAAGATGCTAAATAAATAAACGCTTCGAAGAAATAAATACATAAATAAATTTTAAGGGTCAGGTTAAGAGCAGATAACTGTTGGTTGTTTTGAAATTATTTTTCCAGCCTTTACCTTAAGTGTTCTAAAATCGCCTTTCAGTTTACTTCTCATGAAGATCCATAGCCTGGAAATAAAATAAATAATTAGTAAACCATAATGTGATGGTGAATTTTAATATCTAAGAGATTATAATCTAATTTAGATATATTGAAAAAAAACGCTAATTAGTGATTAATCCTAGTTTAAATATAGTTTTAAAAAATAAAACATAGTTATAAACACTTTATCACTATTTTTCAAATATCTAAACATAGCAATTCGAGAACACAGTCACCTTAGCTTTGCTTTTAATTTGCACAGTTCCTCATCGAGTTTTATCTCAAATAAGGACTCACTGAATGACGAACCAAATATTATTATTATTAAACTAAGGAGAACCCCACTACGAAAAAAATAGTTAAGCTTTAGAAGAAAAAAAAATGAAATGTGAGGCAATGTTTCTATCGTTATATTAATTAACAATTAAAAATCCCACCATAAATTTGTCTTTCGTAATATAGGCAAAATCATTTCAGATAAAATACTACACTTGTAAGCTCAGCAGTATAGAAATAGGTTGAAAAAAACAACAACATATAAAACGATTTGTTCTGTATCAAGACTCCACTTAATGAAGTTCCTGAAAAATAATAATGGTGTTGAGAATACAATATTGTAAAATAACGTAAATACTTCAATTTTGTGGATATAGAAAAACAATTTTCCGAGTCTTTCAAAACTGTTCAATGACTATTAATAAAAGTACTAAAAAGTAAGTGTTATCTACAAACATCTAAGTTTCAGCAGCACGTGACGCGGTATAGTTAAAAAGCAAGCAATGGGCAAATTATGGACGTAGACTTACATCGTTTTTGACTGGTATTTTCGATAAGATCATCCATGATAAGCATTTGAGCCGATTTATATTGGACAGCCTGCATATTATTTTATATACCTGTGTGTATATCGATTAGATAAATAAGAGGAGGTATATGAAACAAAGGATTATGATCAAAACTACCAACCGTACTTCCTGATACACAGGATTAATTAAGCTTTATGCTAAATGGTACAACAACAGAAGCTTACAAGGTACAACTGTATTTTAAAAACTTTTCCAACTATTAATAAACATTTGTATACATATATACTCTAGAGATAAAACTCCCTATAAACTTCAAAATTCCATTTTTTACAGTTTGGAATCAAGGAGCTTTTTAGATGAAATATGTTTGATTTATTCTGAGCTTCAGGTGATGTTTTCATCGAATTGTTGCCCTACTGAGTCGATTCGCTGTCCTCAATATCTCCAGATGATTCGGAAACTGCTGTCCCCAATCACCCTGGCCAGTAACAAGGTCTAAAAGAAGTGGCTGACGCGCATCCCTTCTGGCCCACCGTTCAAATCACCGGGACCATATCCGATACAGCGGCCTCAATCAGGTCTTCGGTGCCAGGAACCGCTGTGACGTGAACGGCTCTAACATGCTTCCTAGTTAGCTACGCTTTGCTCTACGGTACCCGAAACGTGATATTTAAGGAGGCCTACGTTATGATTACTTCGTTATTCCTGTATAATATTCAAAAGTTCACTTGACAATCAGATAAATTACATATTGCAAACCCTGGTTTTATTTACGGAAACGAAGCATACTTTTTTTTCTATGCCTCATTGGTTGCGTGATGGAAAAAAACGGGTTGAGGGGAAGCTCTTTTACTGCAATGGGAATGAATTTAAGGAGGGGGCTAAGGAAATTAGATATTTAAGATAAGAGGTAGTGCTGTGTGTTAGTCTAATGGTGTCGGGGCACACTAAATAGTACAAAGCAAGAGTATATAACACAAATAGTACGAAGCATACTAAATAGTAGATGACTTTATGTCATCAACCAATGCCGAAAATTTAATCTACTTCTACGGGTATGAGTTCAACTATTTCATGATATATTGATTAGTCGAACTATAAATCTTCTCCAGATAAAGCACCTTGAAAGAATCGACAACTACCACACGCATGCACTATAGGTCTCCGCTTAGTATATGTGGCTGCAAGCATAAATTTGCGAATACATTTCTGAATTTATTTTAATTTATCTATTTATTACTTCTCCCTCAAGTTAAATTTTGATTAAAAAAATTCATTGCTTCAAAACAACCAGGCTTATTCAGAAATAAAATCGAGAATTTCCTTTTATTATTACAGAAAATTACCGTGCTGTTAAATCATCAGTATTTACTCTCCATGTAGTTGGAGTAAATAAACTATAAATTTCTGATCATAAAATAAAATTTCGAAAGAAACAAATTATTGAGTCGAATTAAGCCAGTTCTCGGAGGGGTTTGAGGTAAGAAATTATTGAATAGTTGACATTGGTCAGATATGATTTTCTTATCCCTATTCCTAGTACGCTCACGGCAGACTCATGCCATCATCGATGACACCTTCAGCGGACCTGGCAGCTTATCTTATAATGCCACACTGACAATCCAAGATATTACATACCTGTATATATACATTTATTTCTTTTGTATATATTTAATTTATTGTTTTAATTTTTCTAGGAGGTCAGAAAAAAAAAGAAAAAAAAATAATAAAAAAAATATGATTTTCTTCATCTTCATTGATTCGGTAAAACTTTTTTTTTTTATATAAGTGTAATTAATATTAAAAAATTAATAATTAAAGTATCAATTAAATTAAGAACAAAAACTATGAAATAATTTCTTAATATTTTTCTATTAGTATTAGTTCTATGAGACCTTCAGTTAGAGAAACTTCACCTGATTTTTATTAAACTTCAACTTGTAAAACTTAAGTTTATAAAAATGCAATGATAATAAGAGTAAACGGTATTAATAGATGAAAATCGTTTACAGACCATATTATCCTTAGTTTTGATAAAAATAACAAATCAAATAATAAAATATATATAAATACTTTTTTAAACAGATCTGTGAAAATAAATTATGTCTTAAACAGGATATCACTGAAAACAATCTTTTAAAAATTAATATATAAGTAATATATTTGTTTAAATTCCATAAAGTCAAGCAGTAAAAAATTAATTTAACGTACGTTGAATAAACCTTATAAGTATTACATTACTTCGGACTGATAGGAATGAAATGAAACCTAAAGTTATTAACAAATGATTTAGTTTTATAAAGGTTTATTCTGAGAAACATTTTTACTACTACATTAAATAATTCGTGACTCATCCCAAAATCTACTTTGCCTATACTTTAACAAGTGTTAACATTTCTCTGATTAATGTGGAAAAAATGAATTAATATTCAGGAATGCATTTTCATTTTTGAATAAACGAATACTAATTACACATTTTTGACCCACTGGAATGCAAAGAAAATATCAGCGAACATCTGCCTCTATCATTAGAGCCGGCAGGAAATCCTGCTGCGTGTGATTCAACAGGCTAACCCAGGGCGGTAAACGCGATACAACAATGAATGAATATAAGAATGGAAACTACTTGACGTCATAAAGTAGCCATCTTATTTACTCCTTGCATGACATCGGATGAGAAACAACGATAGAGTAGTCACGTAATTTTTTGAAATAGCGGCATTACTCGTAGAGGAAATTTATCGTCTTTACTAAGAGTAGGCCTATAAATGACCTATTTATAAATATGACGAATGGTAGTTTTATTGCAAGCAATTTGGCCGTCACACTGCATGATTCACATTATGTTCAACTGACTCTGGTACCCACGTCGGCTATTACCTTACTTTGAATATAATGTGATTTTTTTTTTTTTTTAACTAAGTAATTCAATTGAGTAGAACTTCAAAATATAACCTAGATTAACAAAAAAAAAAAAAGAAATAAACAAAAAGATTACAGTAGAAGACAATAGAGAAAAAAGACAAGAGGAAACAAATAATAATAGCAATAATATTTTTTTTTTTAAACTACAATACGTACCCGGCCTTACAAATAAAATTAAAAAAACACTGACCGAATATGACCATATAAATATTAAAACCGGTCTATACAACAATAATGAATCACAGAATAAGCTGTCAAACATGAAAGACAAAGTTGATAAGATGGAAAAACTAAATGCAATTTATAAGATAGATTGTAAAAATTGTGAAAAGGTATATATTGGTGAAACATCTAAAAAACTGGAAACTAGAATTAAGCAACATGTAAACAATTGTAAAAACGCTAAAAATATAAATTGAACAGCTCTGGCCTACCACAGCATAAAACTGAACCACGAATTCAACTTTGAAAACCCAAAAATAATAGATACAGCACAAAATACAAAAAGCAGATTTCTAGAAGCCATATATATAACAAAAAACATACAAAGCACAGTAAACTACAAAACTGACACAAAACACTTAAATACAAATTGCGCCGACATTATAAATAGACTCAAAATATAAACATAAAAATCAGAAGAAATAAACGGGTTTAAGAAAAAAAATCAGCTAATGTTAAATACAAAGCAGGACTTTTAAAAAAATAGGGAGGTAACCAAACAGCACACTGGACATGAGATAAGGTCCAAAGAGGTAGTAAGGAAATATAGAGTAATGGCTGTGCTAAGGAGACGAGAAGATGCACAAATAAGTTATGGTAGAAAAGAGAACAGTGTAAAGTGTGACATGATTTCCTATATGAAATTATGAGGTGAATATAATTGTGTGAATTAAAATAAATAAGGATGAAAATTGTTGTTATGATAGTTTAATTATTGTTGTAGGTTTAAAGTACATGAATATGGGACAGTGATCCCGAAACGTTGTACCATGTTATGATAATTTAATACAAATTTCTTTCAACTGGAAGTTAATAACCTCTAAAAAAAAATTTTTATGAATTGACTCACTAGACTTCCTAAAGATAAAATCCTAGATTAACCTTTAAATCCCTAAAATATAACCTATTTTAGTTGTTTACTAGACCTTTGTAGAATTAAAGATTTACTCAATTGTAAACATTTGGTATTAAAAACCACAAAAGTTGACCCTTTAGAGAATCAAGCTACAGAACTAATTTACTAGAACACTCTCTTAAATGTTTAATACACCGCTTCACTTTAATAGTCACCATCTGTGACCAATAAGGCAGACTATATCGGTGTATGAAGGAAAAAAACACACCTTCAAGTGGGGATGTACAAATATAGACGAGCCCTGTATCGCGCAACATATGCTGCTCTGGTCTCTTCATTGATAATTCTAGATAAGGACATTTAATATTTGACGAATCTGATTTGTCTGGAGAATTGATAGCACTCTAAACCTTCACGTTTTTTATTAAGTTGTGTACTGGTTCTAAAAAAAGGAACCTTACTACTTTATACTAATGGAATAAAAAGACATCTGTTAGCACTCATGAAAAAAAAAACAGGAAAAAAAGAAGTAAAAAATTAAGGACAGAGTAGGTATTGGAGGACCTAGGGACAGAGATAGTGAAATGAATTTATTGAATTTTTTACTTTACCCTCTATTCGTAAAATGGACACATGTTGGATCATAATTATATTGAATTAATTTTTTACAAATACTTATAACATAATATAATATACTATATATTATAAATATAAATATAATTTATTTTTATGCAACTAAGCTTAACTAAAAAATTATTAAAATAACCTAATGTAATTTATATACTAATAATATTTAAATAAAAAGAGTAAATTTGTTCTACGACAGAATACAAAAAAGCCAAAAAAAGGGATATACAGGTGGCTCTCGACTTTTGCACAATTCGCTATTTCGCACATTTTTTAAGATTCAACTGTTTAATCCTCTGCGATTGGATATCCCCACTCAGGGAGACAGCATTGAAATCGCTCTGCGTTCGGATCAAGAGAACGAAACAGTTTCAGTGTTTCATTAGGGCGTGCGTCAATGATGTGTGTTTTGTTAATTTAATTATTTAAGTCTAATTATTTCGCCCTTATGAAATAATAAACATGAGTCAGAAACAAAAAACTGCCGTGATGATACGAACAAAAAGATATTAAGGACTCATAAACTTGATACGATCGAGACAAAGGTGGAAATAATTAAACGGTTACTCTTTGCTCAACCAATTAAGAAAGACACAGCATGTTATAGAAATCTTTATCAAGAAAAGAAAAAAAATGGGTGGTAGTCAACTAACTCTCGACAACTTTATAAAAGAAACACCCAAAAGCACTTAACATAGATTATTTTTAATGTAAAATATATTTTTTTATATTCCTCTACTTTCGAACATTAAATATTCGCACACATTTTCAGGAACCAATAACGTGTGAGATTCAAGGTCCTACTGTACCCGATTCCGGAATACTACGGTACTATTTGAAGGACAGTTGCTAGCAGCGCCGGATTTATCCATCAGGATAGGAAGCCTCAATGTACCCTCTAGGTTACTTAGTTCCAAATCATGATCAAATGTAATAAATAACCAAAAAATAAAGTTTATGTATTCAAATAGGTAGTCTGTGTGTCTGTCTGAGGAAAATGGTTGTTGCAGATACAAATTGGAAGTTACGTATTTCTTTATGATGTATTATATCGTTGGTTTTTTTAATGTTATAGAAATAGTAATTTTACTTTTTATAAGCAGATTTATATGATGCTAATAAATTCTTAGGAATTAAATCTTTTTAACATTTTGGACTTGAAAACCTAATAACTCAAAACTAGCCAACGAACCCTTGACTTAATGTGTTTCACTTGTAAGCCGACGATATATTACAATTTTTTGAATACCATGCTAGCATACTAAACGTGTCCGTGTCATTTTTTTTTTTTTTTTTTTAATTTATTTATTGATATTTACAACTGATAAATACATCAAGTAAATACGAGTCATTTCAAAAATTATTCCGTATAAAAAAAAAATCACTTTTTTAAATTTTATTTTAATAGAATGGTAACAAAAAACACAATGAAAATTGCCAATTCCCACACGCGCACAAGAGTGAAAAGCCATTATTAATAAAAATAATCATTTCTCGTTAAGGGCAGAAACTAATTATACTGCAGGAACATTCTAAGCAATGAGAATAACAGAAAACCTTTTATATTGTGTGAACTTGCTCTCACTTTCACTGATGGCACGATCAAAGAGGAAGCCTACAAAACTGTGCCATAGTGAAAGCATGGGAGAAGAAATAATTAAAACAAACTCAAACATTTGTAAGATCCTTTTCAGAAAGTACAAAAGAAAACTGAAAAGCAATCTGCATTTTTACAAAAGAATTTGTAACTAATGACTGGACAAGCCATCACATTATGCTATGGAAAAGATCTGATGACTTGATGAAAATAAATATAATATGAGGGTTACCATGAGAGACGGTATTATACTTAGGCAAACGTCATTATTTATTCATTTTATAAACACAAGTTAAGGAGTAGAGGTGATAA
This sequence comes from Halyomorpha halys, assembly GCF_000696795.3. Classification (NCBI taxonomy): domain Eukaryota; kingdom Metazoa; phylum Arthropoda; class Insecta; order Hemiptera; family Pentatomidae; genus Halyomorpha; species Halyomorpha halys. The sequence goes on from NW_027112043.1 coordinate 780,206, forward strand.
CAGGAGAGGTAATGACGGAGTGGAAGGGCGACCCGGTTGACGAAAAAGAGGAAGTAATATCGATACTGATACTGCAATATAAGTAATACTGAAACTGGTTTTATTTCGAAAACAATGATCTACTGCAAAAATGAATGAATAGGGCACGGTTGGATTCAGATTTGCCCCGAAGCATTAGAACATTCCACACACAGTTTTCATTTTTAATGAGATGTAGATAGTTGACCGTAGATTAATGCTTGAAGAAGTTTGTCGGGGGGTGCGGTCAGCAAAGAACAACATAAATAAACAAACCCATATTTATTTATTTTATGCCGACGTTTCGACCTGAGTTTCAGGTCTTCATCAGGGGTTGTGTCGTAGAGAAAGATTAGTGGCTAATCTTTCACTAATCTATCAATCTATCACTAATCTTTCTCTACGACACAACCCCTGATGAAGACCTGAAACTCAGGTCGAAACGTCGGCATAAAATAAATAAATATGGGTTTGTTTATTTATGTTGTTCTTTGCTGACCGCACCCCCCGACAAACTTCTTCAAGTTTTTATTTTTGTATCTTACATATATAAAGTCGACTTAAAAATTACCTTCATGTATATTATTTATGCCGAATGAAATCCTTTTTTAGGCGAACTACAGAACTAATCAACAACAGGAAGGTGTCATTTGTTTAATGTTTGCGTAGAATGCTCAAGTGCATCTAAACTTTAAGTAGATACTACTTAATTAAAAATTAGAAAAAAGAGTCAATTTTTCATCTCATTCATTCATTTCATAAAATGAACATATTACCCGCCATTAAAAAAAAGAAATAGTTATGTTATTGAATCAAATAAATTATAGGAGATAAAGTAAAGAGGTGTAGATAGTTGACCGTAGATTACGGATTGGAGAAGATGGTCGGGGGTGCGGTCAGCAAAGAAACAACATAAATAAACAAAAAATATGTATTTATGCCGACGTTTCGACCTGAGTATTACTCCTGAGTAAAACTCCTACTTTTAGCTAATCCTCTCCGCTAAACGCCCTGACTCTGAACCTCAGGTCGAAACGTCGGCATAAATATACATTTTTTGTTTATTTATGTTGTTTCTTTACTGACCATATAGGAGATGAAACTGATCATTTTTCAAAAGTCTCTCCTTCAACATTATAAGAAAATATTTCATTACGACCAACATATGTTGAATATAATTTAAAGGAGAAATTTTAATTTGAGAATATATCATCATGTATGTTATTTTTGTTGGAGAGATCTATCTATCTCTCAAGCCCAATACTAAAGGACTAGCGCCTAAAATTATTGTACAAGAATCTGCTTATGAAGTCACCATGTTCTCCCATAGAGTCCCAGGTAGTGATCGAGTGCGAATTAATAAATATATTTATTAAACCGTCTAGAAACTGACAAAATGTAGGTTTTCAAGATTTAAAAAATATAAAAGTTTTTATAAAGAGCTAATGTATATTTCTTATAACACATTCGCTAGATATTCAAATATAGCATAAAAAAAAAAACGTTTCCAATAATTATCATTATCACATAATTAT
>NW_027112043.1:782023-805978 GCF_000696795.3 Halyomorpha halys
CGTTCCAAACATTTGTATAGGATAACAGTATTGGTGAGATTCTTCTCTACAGTCATATTCACAACGCTAAGTTTTTGTTTTGTTTTTTTAATGAAAAAGATATTATAGAAAAAACTTAACATATTGACATTTGAAAGAGGTACTGTACGTGCGGCCCCAATGGATGCAGGAACCAATAGAACCAATAGATCCCACTGCTACGTGATCGAAAGTAGGCTATACCATTCCGCTAACACACTACATCCCTTGCACAAAAAAATCATTTCCGTGGGGAAAAAATAAAACTATCGAATATACAAAGAGAATCTGGATTGGTTAACTTACCTCGTCGATGTTACTCCATACATTATATAAATGAACAACTTTGAAAGTCTTTGAGACTGAATTTTTCTCGAGTTAGTATATAATGAGAATATATATATATATATATATATATTGAATGATTTATAGAAAGACATTAAAATTTCTGAAAACTTTAGAACAATTATAACGCAAGGAATAGAGCCTGTCTCCGGGTTAGTAAGTATCCAATCAGTTGTTTTTTATTTTTTTGAAATTAAATTAATAAATTGTGATATGAAGAGAAGGTGAGGTCAGTAATAATACATAAATAAGTAAAACTTTATTATATTGATTTATTTATGTTATCACTGACTGTACCTCCGATCATCTTCTCATACCATCTTACTGATGCCCGACCATCTTCTCATCTATATTCAACAGTAAACATTTCATTATAAAAGAAAATGCTCGTTTATTTTTATGTAAACTAATTAGTTAAAAAAAAAAACTAAATTGATTCACTTGATATTAGCCTTTATTATCATTAAATATTGATCTACTAACAATATACCTAACAATAGACTTTAATTAAATTGTAAAAATAAAACCGTAATAAAAAATATTACAGCATTGAATAAACTCATTAGAAGTGAGGCCTGTAGATGCAAAATGGGATAAATCAAATATTCAATTTTTTTTTAAAGCACAAAAATATGCGTATTATACGTGACTTTTTTTTAAACAAATATTGTTAAGTAAAATATTTTTAAGCTATTCCAAATAACGAATTAAACAAATGGGTGTACCCTGTTTTGCAAGTGAAATTTAAAGAAATTCAATATCAATTCAATCAGGTAAAATAATTAATAAATAAACACTAAATAAATTTAAAATTGTGATTTTCTTAAATTATTGAACATTGATATTAAACAATTATGTAGACAAAATAATAAAAAATAAAAATAATAAATTTTTTTTAGGAAATTCTTAAAGATATATTTTATGTAACAATGGTCAAGCATTTTAATTTCAATTTTTCTGCAAATCAAATATTCCTCTTAAAATCCATTTGTTGCTCCAAGCGGCTGTTTAATTTATCGCTGATCTTAATCGATTTTTGGGGTGAACAGAAATTTTTGAAGTGAAACAGTATAACCAATAGTTAGACTACTATTAATACAAAATTAATAACACCGATAAAATATCACTCAGAGATTTTTGTTTATTTATAAATATTACAATCTGACACAAAGTTGTTGGGCAATAAGTAATAGTGATAACTGATTACATTCATACGCAAATAAACTAATATAAGACTAAAAAAAAATAAATGAAAAAAAATTGCATAAAAATAAATAATATCTCTCTTTAAATATTTACAAACAGAACGATAAGAAATAAACATAATCAAACTATATACATAAGTACATGAAAAATTAAATAATTAAAATAATCAATAGGTTAATGTAAAACAAAAACACCTATGTAGCATTGTATTGACCTATTTTATGGATAGAAAGATTTATAAAAGAAATAATTCATTTTTTAATTTAGTGTTGAACCCCTTGCTCTCAATTTTGTAAAATTGAACGCAAATAATGGTTTTTATTATTAGAATAAATGTTTTACTGAATGCATAACAATAATAATATATCGTTAATCCGAAAAGAATAAGACAACCCTTTTGAGGTTGGTCTTTTGTGGTATATTCCAGAAATAAGAAACGTGAAGTCTGGTAAGCATAAATGAAAGATTTTTCGTAGAAGCCAAAAATAATAAATTTTCAACTTTTGAAAAAGTGGCGTCAAGTAAAATACAGAACCAATTTTCTAAAATTTACTCGAGAAATGATATACATAGGGCTTCTTCAAATTATTTTTTTTAAAAAAGATCACATTTAACACCGAAACTTTTAGTACTTCCTCAATCGTTTGGAAAAAAAAAATCATAATAGATAGTATCCTTTCTATTGCGAAAGAAAAAACCCTCACCACAGTCCTATTTTTTAAAGAATGAAAGCCAGCCAACTGAATCCACTAATCTATCAGCGATACGAGTTTCTGATCTTCTGGAGAAAGGAACCTGAACAATCGGCGGGACAACCGACAGAAAAGAAACTGTTCTACTTTTACTAAAGCTGATACAAAAACTATTAAAGCTCTTCGTTGATTGGATTTTGGAGGTATAAAATTAAAGGGGTTCCGAAGATGGGCGTATCTGATACGAAGATATCTTTTCCTAAGCTGCTCTAATTGAAAAAACAGAAAATAGTTATTCTTATTTTTAAAAGCTAATTTTAATTTATTCGGTTAAAATAATATATTCTTCACAGAAATCCATCAAGAGTCGAACCTTCATTATCGGACCAAACACAATATATTTTCCTATATACGCTTTGGTAGACTTCTAGGACGCTTCTCTGTCAGTTGAGATAACAATGACTGATAAAACTATCCAGTAGATTTATCATTAGGCCTAGCAAAAAGTTTTCTTCCCAAAAACGTTACAGCATCATATTTAAAGCGAACACTCCATACTTTTCCCTAAGACATTGCCCCTACAATAGAATATATGGTAGTTTGGTTAAGTCTTGCTTACAGGTTTCCAGATAGTTTACTCTAACTATCTAGAAGTATTTTTGTGATGGTAAAATAAGGAAGAATTTCCTCAATTATTATGATTTTATTTTTATTAATTAAATATTTTTTTGAAATGGAGAAAATATAAAAAAATAAAAAAAATAAAGTTCTTTAAAATATCTGAATGCTACTCTTCCATATGACTTTACTTGTTCAAAGAGGTCTTGTGCACTCTAAAGACTACTTATTCAAGTCCTGAAGAGGGTCTATGAAGTTTGACAAAAATGTTTATTTAAACGACAAACCCAAAATAACGTTTGTTTTTTCGTTAAAGAAACATAAATAGTGGAACTAAAATTAAAAAATAGTTCACATTTTATAATTGAAGAGCTTAGGAATATTCTAAGCTAATAGCTCATGGTATTAATTTTTCTGAAGACCGTTCTTGGAAAACTCTTCAAATTCTTATTTCCAGTTTTATATACTTCGTATTCCAGAATAATTTGGAAAATTTGTTAAAAATTGCTGCAGTGTTATACTAACACAATAGCTTTAGACAAAGTTAATTCTTTATAGGAGAATTTCTCAAAAAATTCAATTGTCTTCAAAATCGTTGCTTGTTACAACCTAAATTGATAACGATCAATACTCTGATACTTCAGAGTCGCCTGAATAAGTCTTTGATAAATGACTACTTAAAATTCCAAACTTTCTTCACGCATTGTGTAGGCTTTACCATATAGTTGTATAACGAATTCCACAAAATCCCCCACCTACACTGAGGGTTATATTATCGGAAAATATGCGAGATCTTCTCTGCAATCTTGAATCAGGAGAACTCCAAGGATAGCCTTGGTTTATTTGATTTATCAAAAAATTCGATCCAAAATATCCTTGCATTGTTCTCACCATCAACTCCGATTCGAGCAAGCTAATGATACTCCTGCCAAGTTCCATTAACAGCCCAACGTTTTTCCAAACCATTGTAATTTTTTTATAATTAGAAATATTTTAATTCACATCGATTCCAGCTTAAGAAAAAGTTAAGACCTACCTCTATTCAGACGCCTTAACAAAACTACCGTCTGCAGAACATCATCTATGCAACCAAGAACTAAGCACAACAATTAATCCCCGAACAAAACTAAGATGTTTTGTTAAGCGATTAATTGGAACCATAAATAAAATACTCAAGGAGTAATATATAACTGAAATACCCAACAATAGTAACTTATAAATCGTCGATTAAGTTGTGATATCTTTGAAGTCAGAAAAAATCGACAATACTATACTTTAAAAATAAATAAATAAGGCATCATTCTATAGACATCTCGTCTGAAACAATGAGGATCTACCAGTAATGAAGTAATAAGCAAAACACGTATGATTTTGAATTTATTACCATAATTCATATACTTAAGAATGTTAGTATGATGTCTTGGGCAACTTCAGGCCTTAATACATTTTATCTCAGATTCAGGAGTTTCCAATGACCATCCCTAACAGCAGAACAAGAGGATTGCACGGAAGAATAGTGTTTAATGGAGCCAAAAGCGAAGGACGGAGTTGGCCTGTTTTCCGTCTGCCTAACCGGTTAGCCACAGAGGATAGGCTGTCCCACTTCCACCTCGTCCAGGATCTGATGCATCCTTCGTGCTTTCTCTCGCCTGCAGCATTTATCTTCCAATAGGGAATAGGGGGGTCTAAGCGGCTAAGGGCAATAGTAGAAGATGCATTAAAATCTCTTTCAAGCCGCAAAGTTGATATTTCGTGCTGCCTAAGGTTAAGTACCAGCAGTAGAGATAAAACTGACCCTGGTATCTAGGAACAAAAAACCTATGAGAACGCACTGCAAATATAAATCAGTGCAGATTAAGATGTTTCGATTCAAAAAACACAATATATTCAAAAACGTAATATATAATAAGACATTGCGTATTTAAACATTGCAGATAAATACCCGAAAACTGGATAAAACAACTGTACTAGAGACATTCTGTTAAAAAAATATAAAATTTTCTATTGTATATATTTGTAAATGCTTATTTATTTGTTCCATGAGGTAAGAAAAAAATAAAATAAAATAAACAAAAATCAATTGTTTAAAATATAAATATCTATTCCTTAAATACCAATGGGAAAGAAATCATTTATTAGAGTAAGTCTATTGCGTATCCACTCAGTCACACTCATATGAGAACAGACGTTTTATTTACGTATTTTTTTACCATTCTTCATTACCTTCTTCTGTTTTCTATGTAAAATATTATTTTTTTCTAAAACATTTGGCTTTCATCTGTTGTTGTTCAGAGAAGTAGGTTTATAGCCCTTCTGCTCCGCGGGGTGGTAAAGAATTGGGAGGTGGTTTTTAAGTAAGCAGGAACCTCACACTGCTGTTTGACTTTTTATTCGTTGCACAAAGACACACAGATAATTTTGCAAGACTTGGTTATTTGTGCTCATGGAACCTCAAACATGTATTTTTTTAGAAAATCGGAATTTGAAATTTATAACTATCACAATATTTTCCCTTACTATATATTTCATATAAGTCAAATATAAAATATTTTTAAGAGATTCAATAAAAATTCTTCACCCGATATTATACATTTCAGTTCATCTGTTGTAAATTAAAAACCTATAACAATTTACAAAACAAATACTTGAATATTATAATTAAACTCCAATAAAAAAACACTCATATGTATGTGGTAGGAAAAATAAATATATAATAAAGATATATCAATAAATATGAATGAAAATTTGTGGATAAATTGTTTAGTGATGCATACAACAATAATAGGACTACACGTAAACCTACAAGATTTACACTACATTAAGTGAAAGAGGTTGGTGACGTAACTTCTTTTTATCTATTTGTGGACAACTACTCAGACTAAGATAACATTTAAGAATTACAGCCGCTTATTTTTGGCTGCTGAATGAAATACCAATCTATGAATAGACCGATATACAATTACGTTACAAACAAACGAGGATATTTTCGTAGCTACGCTATTTTAAGATGGTTACGACAATTCGACATCCAATGGTTTGAATGGAATGAAATACGCTTAGTGAAAATAGCAGCGCAAATTGTAATTGTATGTATATAATAAATAAATTATAAAATATACATTTACATTAAAATTCAATGTCAAAATATAATTTTGCCAATTAATTATTTAAAAAAATATGAGAGGATATCATACAGGTCAAATTTGTTTTGTAAATTTTTATTTGTAACAACTAGGTGACAGGGGGAAATTCAAATTTTTAAACTAAATAATTTTGAGATGTAGAATTTAAATTTATCAAATAAAAAAAAAAACCTTTACTTTTAAGAAGTTGCTAAACTATTTACTTTTCATAGAATAATCCCATATGAAGAATACATGAGAAAAATCAGGTATCCTAGATTCTATCGAATTTTCAGGAGAAAAAATATTTGCCATACCAAACAAAAAAAGTTTCGTTTTTTTTATTTTGAGTTGGAGGTATTCTATAAATTGTACTGTGAACCGGAGTTAATTTGGAGCAACTCGAATAGCTTTAGGGCAGTCTGTAGAACGACCTCAATAAAAAAAGATACCGCAGTCTATAGTACTATCTTTGGAATACGCCAAATTATAAATTTTTTTTAAAAAGATTTTCCACTCATCAATAAAAGGATGAGCACTCATCAATAAAAATGATTTTGAGCTATTTAAGGTCGTTTATCTCTTGTTTGGGTGTTCCCCAACCAAAAATCGCAAACCATATACTCATTTTTGAAAAAAATACCACTTTACCGCTATTTCCCCTGTAGTCTTCATAAGATTAAGAAAGACTAATAATTACATAAACTTTAGCACATAATAATGATAATAATTAATATCTTGACAATACAACCAATTTGAGGTGAATTAAAAATGGAGGTTTAAGTCAGGGTTTTTTTAAGGGATTAAGTCAGTATATCCACTTTCATTGAACATAGAACAATATTGAAGTGTAACTTGAATGTTGGATTCAAATTTATTGAAAGTACCTTAACAATTAGTTCAAAATTTGGCTTCAAATTTTTTATGAAAGAGAATTATATCATTAAATATGTTTCTTTTCTGTACTAGTTTGACAGTAGAGATTGATTTTAAATGGTATAGACGTTCTACATGTATTAATTTTAGAAATTTCGCTGATGAAGGCTTAAAAATCTGCCCAAAACGTTGGCAATAATAAATAAGTTTTTACTTATATGTCTTCTTCATTAATCGTACCCCAAACAACTCCTCGTTATATAAATTAACTCATCATTAATAAAAAATTTCATTTGAAAGGAGTCTATTTTAGTATTTAAAACAATAACATTAAGTCTTTCCTTCGAAATACTGATAGCTAAATTATACAAAACAAAAACTGTTTAGTCACTCCACAGCAGAACCATCGCCCATTTAAGGCGACAAAAGGAAATTGGCCGATATATAAACATGACGTAGAAAACGAGTGCGCATCAGATTTCTAAACAATAGGGCTTCCTGTGTGGGTAATATAGATTTCATTCACTCCGAATTACATAAAAAATAAACCATGGTGAAGCAAGAAAAAAATATTGCTGTGCAACGACTCACCCTGGCAATGATCCCTACAGAGGAGAAACCTGATCCCAACAAGAGCGTTTTCATCAAAGTTTCTTTTACCATATCGAATGAACTGCAGCCATTGTACTGAGTAGAGAGTAGTTTCTTTCGGCACGGCAATGGCCAATAGTCTGCGCGTAGAAAGATGGATCTGCAGGAGATTGAAGGTATACCAAAGCCCATCAGGAAAAACTGTATGTATAGATAGTTTCTATAGTTCACTAGCCACGAAAAATTTCGGTAAAGAATATTAAGATTTTGGTTTAGAGCATAACCTACGTTTTGTCTATTAGCGGTGCTGGTTCGAATCCAGCCTGGGGTTTTGACTTTTTGAGGGGCAGTCCCATAAAATGAAAAACTTTGATCCCCAATCATGGTTAGGCAGTACAGGACTCTAAAAAAGTCTTGGCCGAAAGAAAAAACCTAACCTTACGTTTAAATTACTTTATGGGGAATGGGATTAGTTTATGTGAGGCAGTGGCGATTATTCATATAATTTCTGTTCACTACTTGCTAACAAACCAAGGTTTATGTTTTACACGTTTAATTACAATTCCATCACATTCAATCTTTTTCTATCTATTCTATGCCCTATTCGAGATATAATGAATAGTTTAAGCCTTTAGTCTTCAGAAAAATAATTACAAGCAAGGAGAATCTTTGCGTCATATGGATAGTTGCCTTAGTGTTCATTATTATAGAATTATACAGCCACCAAACGTACAGAAAGTCTGGAATTCACCAAATCATATCGTCCGTAATTCACCTAGACTATTGAAGACTATTTTTAAAAAATGCAAGTACTCAGGAAACTCTATTTAACATTAGAAACTTGGTTCCGGTATCCTGAGGAAATCAAACTCAGAACCAAAAGAAGACTAAGAGAATCAAACCTTAGCTGGAGAAGACCTGCAATAACATCCTTCTTAATGGAGAAAACCATAAAGAAAGACCAAACTTTGATGAACAATCCTGGACTTTCGAGTAATGGAATCACTGACAAGACGAGAGTTGCCCTAAATAGTCCAGATGGTATTTTTCATTCGGTGGACTATTTTACGGACGGAACGATGACGAAATATTGTCAAGTGCGTAGAATTGGAGTTATTTATTAGCAATAGATTAAACAAAACGAAAATTCACCAGTTTTTCTGTTTTTAGTTATGTGGAGGGAAAAGAAAAAAAAGTGGGCTAATTTCGCTCAAAACCTACAATATTGTCCTAGTTTTTATAACTTTATTTGGTAGAAACCATTTTCTAGAACCAGACACAAAATCCGTATTGTTCGGTGCAATTCATGATTTAATGGAAAATTTAATTTTACTTTACCTAGCCGCTTAAAGGCCTATTAAAGGTAGCTTTAACAAAAACAAATTCTACTTGAAGAAAATTTTGTTAACTTCACTCCCATTTAGAATTTTCCAGCTTAAGAATTTTTTTTTTTAGTTACTGCTTTGTTAAAAAAACAAAAACAAAAAAAATAGCATTTAAATAAACTGCAACCAGTGATGTAGTGGGAGGGATGCGCTGGGATCAGGGATCCTGAGGTTGATTGTGTAAATATTGTATATATGAGTGTAAATGTGACAAGAGATTTTTTAATTTTATTTATTTATTTTTTCATGCACATAGTTTGATTATGTTCATTTTCTTTATCACTCAGTTTTATATATTTTAAGAGAGATTTTATTTATTTTTATGAACTTTTTTTTAAATTTATTTATTTATTTTTCATTCTTATTTTATTTTATTTTAGTATGAATGTGATCATTCATCACTATTACCTATTGCCCACAACGGTGTGGCAGATTGTAATATCTATCAATAAATAAAGTTTTAAAATAAAAAAATAAACTCCAAACTTAAATTCGTCCATGTTGGGAATCAGATCATGGCAAAAACTTTTCTGTTGCATTGTGTACTATCACTTCCTTAAGTTTCGGGCGCCATTTGTCGAACATCCTGGAAATGTGTGCTCACATGAAACGCCTTTTATAACAGGTTTCAGTAATAAAAGTATATTTGCGTGAAACGAAATAGTCAATTGAATATTACCAGAAATTAATAAGAATTAAACGGCGTTGATGACCAAGGAAATTTCGCGCCGTTAAACAAAATAGAACGAACGAACTTCAAGACAACAGTGGAACTTGTAAATTGAGGATGCTCTTGTAAAATCTTGAAAATAAGATAAAGTAGGTATAAGATAAATCAACTCCATCTTATACCTATCCAATTCACCGTAATTGGTTCTCCTATCAAACAATATTTGTAGTATTTAGTAAGGTATTTAATAATAAAGTATTTTTCCAGAGTTTAATGATAAGAGCATTTCATTCGCTTATAAAGCGCAAGTTCATACTAGGTTATACATATACTTTGTAAAAAAACAAAACAGGAATAACCCACATATAGAGAGATACCTCATGTAATAAGGTTATATAATTTAGGCTAATTCAGTAGGGGAAACCTTAGTGCATGCATCGAGGTATTGCATAAGGCTGAGGGGTCTTTATATTCACTACCTACCAACGGAGCCATAAGGTGCATCTCCTTGATTACTGTGCAACCGTAGTTCCAAGCACACCAGTACTCAACAGCACAGCTAATTGGAATGCAGATCAGGGAGTATGTTTTGAAAGTGCTTATGCAAAATCTAAAAGAAATTTCAAATCAACTTAAAATGTAAAAGATCGCTTATACTCGACTAATACGTCAACTATACTGACATATTAAGCAGTTTGAAAGCTCTCATTTCAGGAAGTGTCAACCCATGGTTTGAATAATTATTTTTGAGTTTGATAAAGCATTTATTGCTAAAGGTTTAAGGCTTCATAGCACACGCTACTTCGCACAGTGGTGGAAAGTGTGAAAATTATGTTGATGAGTGTGGTTTCTTACATTCAAATACTTATAAACGAATTCACCGTAATTGGTTCTCCCATCAAACAATATTTGTGGGAAAAAGTGAATTTTTTTTTGGATGTTATCATTATGTTTTAAACTATTCAACAAAAAATATTTCGGCCAAGTCAATACAAAAAAAAGTTAGTGTACAAATTGTAGTTTTTCAAAAGTAGGTTATCATTTTTTTCTAAACTTCTTGGGCCACTGGGAAAAATTCGTTTTTGCACATTTTTGATAGACCGGAAAAAAAATGTGCTTTATTGACCTTTGTGACGGGACTATTTTCCCATAAAAGTGTACACACATTGGAGCAGCTTTCGTGTAAGTTTCATTGATATATTGAGACGTATGAAGTCAGGGGCCTGCTTACCATAGTAAGGTAAGAATGATAATAAAAGTAACTACTATGAATCAGAATAACATTTTATTTATAAGAAAAAAATTATTTCAATAATAGGAAAGTTATGATTAATATTTTTACCCTTGAAAATATCATCAAAATATTAAAAAAATAAAAAATGGATTTCAATGAATAGAGCATCCTGAATATTATAGGATTACATGAGAATTTAAGAAGATTTAAACTATTTAAAGGTTTTTGTACAAAAACGTCAATTTACCACCACCATACTGTACGCAGTAACCATAAACATCTATCAGGCTAATAAACTGATGGACATTTAGAAGAAAACCTTCTTGTTTTCTATACACCCACATGTCTTCTATAAAACCCAAGAAAATACGTTTAAGAATATTAGAGTTGATTTACGAGAAAATCCCAATATTTTTTCCCACAGACAACAAACATGCCTTATCTAGGTATGTTGCGGATAGAACCGGTACATACTTATACAACTAACTAAGAATATATATTTTTTAATTGGATTGATAGATATTACAATCTGCCACACAGTTGTGGGCAATAGGTAAAAAAGAAAAGAAAAGAAAAAAAAAAGAAGAAAAAAGGCAAAAAAATAATTAAAAAAAAAATAAATAAATAAAAAAAAAAAAAAAACTCTCTTAAAATATATACAAACAAAAGAATAGACAAGATGAACATAATCAAACTATCTGTATGAAAAATAAATAAATAAAATAACATAATGATAAAATAATATATACAATATTTACACAATCGACCTGAGTATCCCTGAGCCCACTCTATCCCCACGTGTGAGGGGTAGAGCAAAGCTCAAGAGATCCCAGCGCATCCCTCTCGTCGCATCACTGGTAATGAGCAAGTGCGCTAAAGCCGCAAACACTCAACTTGAGTGGAGAATCTGACCATTGCCAGAACTCCAATTGTCCATTTTTATTTTAATAAGTCTTTTGGCTACTAACTAAGAATATAGTTTACATTTCAGCACTTACTGTAATTTTTCTTCAAGTGGTTTAAAACATACAGTACTCGTAAAACAAAGTTTATATGTTATCATATATAAAACAAATTTGTATTATAAAGCCATCACACTGAAGACGCCTCCTATTGTTTTTTTTTTTTTTTAGTGATTAGTCTTTATCCAGATAAATTTCTGTTGTTATTTAGGTAATCGAATGTCTGTAAAGGTCATGTACTCATCATGAGTATGAAGTTGAGAAGTTGTATGAGACCTCTGAGCACAGTTAGTAGTTGATAAAGAGTATTTCCTTCAATAACCACGAATCTATCACTATGCAAGTACTCTGGGTAAAAAAAAAAATAAACTAATCATTCACTTGTCCTATTTCCATAAATATAAAAAATATATAAATTTTTTGGTGCTCCTGTTTATAACTTAGCACAACAACGTCAGGTTGCCAACATCTTTTTATAATAAAGTATATTTACTTTTTATAAAATAGCATTCCGAAACGCTAAACTCTATAACGATGGCTGATATATATTTCGAAGGTCGACCACAATATAAGAAGTGCCTACTTTATGATTTCGAATAAAAAATTATTTAAGATTTCCCAGAACCCTGGAAATTTATAATAAAAAAGTTTTTTTTTTTTGTAAATTACATTTCTTGGAATTGCTAAAACATTTGTGTAAAATTAGATATTTTACTCATAATTTCTATAGATTAGAAATTTCTACCTACAACACCTTGAATTTTATTATTAATTTTAAAGCTTGGATTATTTTACAGTTTGACTATGAGCACCGCAAACCAATACCACACGCAGTGACGACAGCTTCACACCGAATTTCATGGACTTCCAAAACCAATTGGCCATTTTGAACGAAGAACAGTTACAGGAAAGGGAAAGACCTAATTTAAACTTTAAAAGAAACGAATGTTTAATCTATCAAGAATTAATTAAGATTATGTTTTCGTGGTCTGCTAATAAAAAAAAAACTATAATTTTAAACACTAGTATACAGGGTGTCCGACTATGCTCTCATTAACCTCTACATTTTTTTTGAAATTTCAATTTGATTTTTGCTGGGCTATAACAATAGCATTATGAAACAAGGAAAAGTGCTCTATTTCATAGTAGTTTTTCTAATTACAATTAATCACAGAATATTGCTATTGCTCAATAAAAATAAAGTATAAGTCCGTAACATAATAATTAATTTTTAATCAAATTACTTTGATTAACTGCCTAGAAATAGACGTAGTTTAGTAATATAAATTACATTGAGCAAAAAGTATAAGGGAAATGAACCCTAATTAATAGCGGTTGTAAACTTATAGAAACGTTTTCCATTGTTAGCTCCATGAAATTAACAATAAAGTGTTACTTAAGAAAGCATTACATTTACAATATTATTTATTGATAAATATTACAATCTGCCACAACATACAATATTATTAGTAAAAATAAACGTATGTAATTAACAGCCTATTGTCTTAGCAGAAGTTCGAAAGAATTTTCTACTTAAACAAGAAATTAAGCAACCATTGGTGTTAATAACACAAAGTTAACAAAGCCGGAGCCCTAGGGAGTGGGGAGTCGAGGCTTTGCAAAACCAAGCTATAATGATAAAAAATTAAATATTTAAGCTACCCAAAAAAAAAAAAAAAAAATGAATAATGTCGACATCATTCTAATTAGAAATATTCGTTGAAGAAATATAAAAACGTAGAGACGATAATGCCAAGTTATTGGTGGTCTTACCCTTCGTAACCGTAACCCAGAAGCATCACCATTTAGTTCCTTCACATCTTTATCGACCAATCCTCCTAAAAATCTAGTTTTATCTCGAATATTCAAAAATATTAAATACGAAGAGATGGTTGGGGTGCGGTCAGAGAATAACACAAATAAGTAAAAACTTATTTATTAGAACCAACGTTTCGGCCAGAAGTTTTTAACTTAGTTGTGTTATTCTCTGACCGCACCTCCAATCATCATCATATATTATCCACGGCCAACTATTTTCTCATAATTAAAAATATTAAATGATTTATTTATCATTATGATCTATTTATTTGTTTATTTTTCATTTTTTAAAAATCCAGTAGACAATTAAATTATCTAACACATACATAGACAAAAATTTCACATTTTGCTATGCAGTAGAAAATGATTGATTGGAAAAATCTGTACAAAAAAATCATGAATACGATAAAATTGAAATCATTTTAGTATAACAAATGGTTTAAGAACTTTGTTTTCTCAAATTATTTATTTTATTAATTCTATTTGCTTATAGTTTGCTTTTTTTTTTTTTTGTTATTTTCTCTTTTATTGTTTAATTAAATATCTATTATTATTTGTATTTGTTTATATCATCATTATTATTTACGATTGTTCAATAATATTATGCGTTATGGGTGCCTTTTGTACGAGAAAAAGCATTATCAACTGTTAAAAAACTAATAAACTTTATAATAACATTGTAAGGCCACTATGGAATACCAGCCGACCTGCTAATAAAGGAATAAACAATAAATATTAATTGTTCGACATCAAAATTCAAATTGTTGCGAATCGTGTGAGAAAAATGCTTAAAAATTGAGTAGCGATGACTCAATTTTTGACTCTGGTTTGCCTTGGGGTGTATTAGATCATGATCACGGTATAACAAATGTTTCGGGTTAAAACAGGTTTATCCATAATTAAATGATAGGTAATGCATTAGCTAAAAATTTATCGAAACTGTCATTGTTATAATTTCCTAACTGATACTTGCTCGATGTCCCTTACAGTTGCTATCAAAATAATACAGAGCTCTACATAGCACCAAGTACACCTGTACACATCAGTACAGACCAAGAATAATACATAACTCTTTAAGTTCGAAGTGATTGTACATGGAGGAATCCAGTGACTAAGTAAAAAGAAATCTCTGGTATGTCGCGGGCTGGATGCATCAGTTCCAGGTATTGAGGCTCTGACATATATCAGCACATAGATAAATTGCTAAAGACAGCACGAAGAGTTGGCCGGAAAATGATAGATGATTTTATGGCCACTTTTTGTCAATATTTTCTACTTACTTGCTTATTTGTCAATATTTTGTAATTGCTTCTTCGTTTTATATTTTTATTTATTTTTAATACCATTTTCCTTTTTGACACACCACTAGTTCAGTTAAAAGCTTTTATTAATTAAAAAAAAAACTAATATATTTTAAATAAATAAATCTGTACTGCTACAACCCATGAAGGGTTAGGGGTGAAGTACTTTGTAAAGAAGTACTGTTACTAGACCAACGGTTGTGCAAGGAGGTGATTTAGCCACAATTTTTTGATAGTGATTTTTACCCAATTAAGGGTGTATGTACCTATATTATAAGTAATTTTATTTTTTTCATGACGAAATTTTAATGGTTCGTTTTTGTGTGATAAAATTTAAAATAAACAGTCCCATCTGGATAAAACTAGAACTCAGCCTAGAGAAATAAGTAAAGTTTAATAAAATTCCTACCCAGTGAGAGATTCAGAACGTAGTTATATTAGATAGTTAGAGGTATTATAATTATTACTTACAAGTACACTGTATTATTATATATTTGTAATCGTAACTATATATCAATAAAGAGGATTTGAAAATAAAAAAAAAAAAAAATAATTATTACTTATAAAACCATATTTTTATTAGCCTAGAAACATTATAAAAAAATATAGAAGAATTATACCTAGGGAAAAATAAAACTAAAATAATAATGAAACAGTTCAAATAATAAGTTAATCAATTATGTTAAATACATTTATAAATATTTGTATCAATAATGTTGGGATAATTAAATACTTCTTTTATAATCAAATACTCTCCCTCAAAGATAAAAATTTAAGTGATTAAAAACCGTATAAAAAATAAATAAATAAATTACTGTATTAAATAAAAGAGTGAATATTATTACATATTTTTCAGATCATCCATATGTCGTTAAAAAAATATAAGTATATACATATATCGTTTCTATTTATAACACAACGCCGAACGCATATATCAGGCTCCGGCACAGGGGTGAATTTTTCATTGCCCGAATATTTCTCCCTGAAACCTTTAAAGGATTAATTTTATAATGTGGTCTTAGGGGATAACATACACGTAGGACGTAAAATTTGAGAGCTATTTTTTTTTTTTCGTTCATTTTCCAAATAATGGATTTCCCTTCAACGAATGATAGAGTAAGACGTAATATAACCAGCAAGGTTGGATTCGGTTGCAACGTTGATCAAATTCTTCAGCCAGGCAGTGGAAATATCTGCGGTAAAAGCGAGCGCATTGCTCACTGTTGAGAAGACTCAGATGCAGATTTGGTAATGTGACTTGACAAATGGGAAGGAAACCTTGGCCTATTCTTAAATATCTATTCCTTTTAAAGGACGCAGTATCTCTATTAGGAACGGGAAATACGTTCCATATAGGTATAGTTTATGATTTTTTCAATCATATATAAAAGCTTTTTCCAGCCATATACAATATATCTAAACAACTAGATTTAATCTAGCCTCATTCAGCTTGTTAAAATACCTTCCCATAGTTTTGGACTTGAAGAAAATGCTCTCTGATTTAGACCTTCACTGAAGCGATGAATGGGCTAAAACAAAAAGCCTTAAGGCCAAAGCTCTTCTCCCCAGTGAGGTGTATCAACCGCAAGAGACAGCGGAAAAAATGCAGCAGAAATTCGGTTTTAGTTATGCCATGTTGATATTTTATAAGATCTGTTCAGGTACAATAGGATGAATTTGTGACCGCAAAAAACAATTTAATTCCCTATCCGTTTATTATCTGATTCGACAATAAAACACGAGTATAGCGAACATCCTATCGCTTAGGTGACTTAAGAAAAGTTATTCTTAAGCAATATTTGAAAAAGTAAAGAACACAAATTAGAAGTTGCCACAAAAAAACTTTACAATTACAACAGGCTGTAAAAATTTATTTAAAACTTTTTCTAGATTGACAGGCAGAATGAAGAAGATTTTTTTAAATTTTAATATAGTAAAAGAATCATTAAGTGCTAAGTGAACTACAAGCTAAATAAAACTTATATTTATTTTTGTTATATTTTTTATAAGATAATCTCATCATTTGGAAATAAGCTTATCATTCGTTGATAAAAAGGACTAAGTTACTAGATAGACAACTAGATTTTAATTCCAGCACGTCTTGAACGCATCTCGCGGTATCATAGGTTGATGAAGGATTCCTGTGAGAAATTCCATTAATCAAAGATTTTGTTATTTACGTAAGTTGAATTTTCTAAACAGTTTACACACAAAAACTTTATTAAATTTTAGTCACTTTTTAATATCGAAAAAACTCCATTCAGAAAAATCAAGGCCTATTAAGTTTCATTTCGAAATTTTTAAAACTTCCGAAAAGACACTAAGTCAAAAACATACTTTATGGTTTCAAGTAATGAAAACTGTAGTTTTTTAATAATGTAATTTTTAAAGTAATAATTAACTTTAATAATTCAATAAAGTATCAAAACATATTTTTTTAGGAGAAAAAATAATAGCTCTAACTTAAAAAAGTAAAAAGCAGGTTAGTTTTTACTCTCTCCCATTGTGTGTTCAGACTTGGTTCCAGTCATCACTTATTGACTTATAAATTTGTATGGATATACATAGTTCTTATCGAGATTATGCTAACGCAATCATTAAAAATAACAATATTTTTCAATCTTATAAATATTCCTCTGAATGTATATTCTTTTTGAACAACATATTTCCTATTTCGTGGTCAATGATTAGTTCAAAATGTCTACCCTAAAAAGTGTGACACAAATAATTCGCTGTCAATCCGTTAACCAAGGCTACTGAAGAAAGTAAACAAATGGACCTCGCAACAGATCCCACACATATCGACAGACCACAAGATGATAGCAAAAAGAAGCGAACCAGATTAGAGAGGAAAGTAGGGAGCAAAAAAGGGAAGGTGCAACCACAAGTACACAAAGCGTTTCTGACCCCATGGCCCGTATTGCTCTCTCGCGTTATCTGTTATGGAGAAGTATCTATATAGGACTAGCTTCAGGACTTTCTTTCTCACTCTTCCTCGGCTTGATTTCAGTTTATTATGTGGAAAGTTTGTGGGAGTTGACGTAAAGCTGAGAACGTTTTAAGTTGCTTCACAGGCCTACTGCAAGAATAGTTAAATATCCAGAACAAAATCACAAAACAAGAGCAGATCCAGAAATTGTGTTGAGGAATTGCACTAAAAAAAAAAATCTTCTGATAAGGCTTTGTATTTCATTTAACTTCCTAATATTTTACATCTAAGGTTAGATTCATTAGAATCTACCTACTAGTTTCCCAGTTTATGAGGAATGCTGAAGTGTTTCCATTTAGAAAGAATGATTTTTAAAATAAAAATACCTACTTGTTTTATTATGATAAAAAATATTAATATAATATAAAATTATTTCCAAAATTAATTTTTTTTTTAAATTCTTTAAAGATTGAAATAACGGAAATGAGGGCACAACTGAACCATTGAATTCTTGCTTATTTTGTCACAAATCAAATCACCCATAAGGACCTCAATGTTCAACAAGTTTCCAATTTGGCCAGGACCAGATATCAATCCTTCCATAAAAAATTCCCTAACCACCCAATTCTACTTGTTTCTAACCTTGCTTCCTCTCCAATTTCTGATAATCCTCCAAGGAGTCTGAAAATACGAAGAGCTCGAGCCCTTCTAATCTACGGAATCTATTGGAGTTCTACTCATTAGTAGAACAAACCCATTGGTTGTTCAGCCAAAAGTCTATAACATACCACTGTAATTCATATAATTATCATCACATTTAATAGTTGTGTTTTTAGTTGATAAAGTTGAAATAAATAAAATATGTTCTTTTTCACAAAAAGGTACCCCTAACCTCCAACCTAAGGATATGCAACTGTCTCAAAAATGTGAACCATAGATTTGTGTAGATATATCAGAAGAAATCCCCAATCCTTTTTGCCTATTTAAAATACAATATAACTAACGCGCATACTGAATATTTGAATTAAAATTTAACAATGTTGTCAATTTCAAATACAATACGTTATTTGAAATTATATTAATTTTTATAAATAAAATAATTTTATCAATCTATACTGTTGTAAATGTTCAACAAAAGTAATTAATAATTTTTAAATATAGGTACAAAAATTGTTAAAGCTAATCTGAAATCAAGACTGCAATAAATTTCTAATAAAATAACAATACCATTATCGATGAGTTATTGCCTGTAGTTCATACCTGAAACAGAAAAAACAAATAGTTAAATTGAAAATATATAAATGAAATCACTTATAATATAAATTATTATTGATAACAATACTATAAAAAGGCCATAAACATTTCTAGATAACTGTGGAGTAGATGAGAAAACGAAACGGGTTAAAGAATTAAAATACAACTCAATCAATAATTGCCAACAATGACGAACATTGTCAAAAGAACTGTTTCTTTGACAAACCATGCAGATCCGTAGAAGAGGGTTAATTTGCTCTTTAGGGTATAACATTCCTCTTAGGAAGTTAAAAGTTTCGTGTTACCCAGTGCAAAAGTTTACTTTCAGATTATTGGTTGTAACGTTTAGTTGAAAATAATCATAGGTTTTCTAATAATTTTCTATATCTTCGTTTTATATTTTTTTTAAACATACCTCAAACTCTTGTAGCTGGATTATTTTTTCCTCGAAATATAAAGCTGAATGTAATGACAAAGTTGTTCAAAATTAAAAAGAAATTATCACTTTTTATCAGTAACCACTTCCTTAGTCGCGATTTCCGAAAATGCGACAGCGACTAACTTGGCTCTAGAAATTGGCGTTAGTGGTTCCCAATGTTTTTTCAATCATTTAATTGTTTTTTCAACATCCTTTTAATAAAATAGTAATTTCAAATCAATTAAAAATAATTTCAACACAATTAAAGAATAGATATATCTAATTTGGATTTATTTGCGTCTAAATTAATACCGAATATAAATTTCTGGCTTGATATTTGAGTTTTATTTCAAGAAAAAATTAGGATTACGTAGGAAAAAAGGTATTTGTTGTACATTGTAATGTATTTTTAAAAAGGTATTGGTATTTTTTAAAGAATTGTCAAACGAAAATATTTTTTTTTTTTTACTTTTATATGATTTTAGATGTTCTTTTCTACTAGAATTATAACAGCCTCGAATTTTACCTGTTATACCCAGTTGTTTATAATTAATTTTAAAGAGTAGTCCAAATTCCACCTACGTGCCCATGAACATAGTTATTTGAAAGGTAAAATTAAATACATAGAGATCAACACAGTGTAAACTAGCGGTCTTCCCTTCATTTATACTCAAAGAGAGATGAGGAGTAAATATCAGATTTTTCTGACACCTGTAGTTCAAAAATGCAGAAAGAAAAAAAAAGATGATCTCTACACTTCCTAATTTACAGAAACGTGCGTTTTCTATCTTAAAAGTGCTCTGCATATCAAAGGAAACATAATTAATAATTAAATTCCTTTCAAAGGAGCTCATAGTGTTTTAGTAAACTGAGGACATTATTTTCGCTAAAAATAAAATAAATTTCATAATAAACATTCATAATATTATCCGAAAAGGAAATGAATAAAAAAAATTATATTTTACTTTGATATTCCAACTTGGGATTGCCAAAAATAATGAAGTATTAGCAGTGTTTTGAGCCCATCCTACAAGGAGGAACGTTTCAGACAGGAACGTCACTGCTGATGAAGACTTGATCCAAACAGATCCGAAGCCGGCGGACAGTAGGAAGGGTTAAGGCCGTTCACATGAAGATAATGGCCTGAGAACCAGCTAAGTTCTCCTTGGCCCCGGCTTCGAGGGCAGGCCGTCCCTCATGTCTTCAGCTCTCCTAGAATACCCAGAGGATCAACCTTTCGGTTACTTTTTGTTTATTTCCTTCATGTATGAAATGATTTATGCTTTAAAAACCGCGTATCACATTTGCAATAAATTTCATATTTCAGGGTTTCTCGAAATGAAAATAACATGCATCAACTTTGGTCCTGCCAAGAATACAACAGTTTAACAAAAGAAAACGAAGGCATGTATCAATGCGATCGGAAGAGATTGGGCTATCTCGTTTTTTTTTCGATTTGAACTTTTCGAAAACTCGACAGTTTGTTGGTCGATGTCACAATCTCACAAGAGGAAATCATAACAAAAAAAAAATATTAGAAAGCAATCCTTCCGGGCAAACCCGCCCCACCAAAACCCTTTTTAGCTAAGGTCCTATCTCACTTTTTACCAGTGGAACGTCACTCCCCGTTCCAATAATCCACTAGAGTTAGCTACATGATGTTAACTACCTCAATCGGCCCCTGCTACTGACCTTATAATGCCACAAGGCAATCCATTTTTTTACCTCCTTTTATTATTTATCAAGTTCTTTTGTATTTATTCTTGGTTTGATATCGCAAAATCTAACAATGGCAAAATCAAAAGCACTTTCAAAATAGCCGCGTTTCGTGTTATAATATCTATTTGATATTATAGAATTGTACTTAATTGTACATTGATTAACTGAGTTTAATCAAAATCGTAAGAGCCGTTTAAGAGAAAATCCTAAAATGTGTAAAATCATCAAGAGATAAATATCAACAAGATAGTTGACCGTAGATTAATAAGTGGAGAAGATGGTTGGGGGTTTAGCTAGATTCTCTGCTGAAAGCTCCCAGATGAAGACATGAAACTCAGGATGAAACGTCGGCACGAATAAATATTCTTTAGTTTATTTGTTTTTTTACTGACCTCACCTCCAACCATCTTCTCCACTTAAGAAAATAATAACATTACCAGTTTCAAGTAGCATATTTTTATAAGTTTGAACAGTTATAATGATCGACAGCAATTTTATCAAACGCAAGAGAAGACACATCATGATAAGTTTCAAAATTCACTACTAATTACTAACACTGCATGGAAAAGCCCGGCAACCTGCGACACGTTAGTAAATGTTGGTGATACAAATTTAAGAACGATGAATTTAAGGATCCACATGGACCGATAAGTGATCATAACTTTCTCCTTTTTTAGCAAAATGGAGTATGATTCTCAATGAACCGCCGTTCATTCTCTTCATCAACTCGATCATCACAATAGTTGGAAGCTCAATATTGAAAGACCTCTGTGCAGAGAGTGGATCATTCTTATCAGAACCCTTAAAAGAGCGGTTTCACTCATATTTCACTGCCACTTATTTACATAGCAGAAATGTCCTCCAAATTGATAAAATTCACAAAAAAAAACCGGTCGAGCCGAAAGACCCTGGAAGTAGAAGCAAGTTAATAAGCCGGATCTCCCCTCCTGATCGGGGAATTCCATCGATTCGATTCACTTTTTTTTCGAAAGTAGAAAAGATAATCTTGAATGAAAACTCAAAAATAAAGAACTGAATTAAACTACAAAAATATAACCAATCTTAGGTGGAAGTATAGTTTTCAAAAATAATTGAACTTATTTAATTTATATTGAAAAGGTATTTTTAGAAAAGGTAATAAAAAAAAAAATTAACTATTCGGATAATTTTTCTAGCTTTGATTTTTCTAGATAGGTTAAAATTAATGTTGAAGATTGGAGATATTATAATTTGTTTATTCTGCAGGCATTAACAACAAACAAACCATAATGAACGGATACTAATTATTTGCTCCACTACATAAACCACCGTCGATCATGTTAAAGGTTTGGAACAATTTGTTCTTCTTTAAACATTTGTCGTAACAATGAATTTTATAAATGTAAAAATAACGTTGATGAAATAATTATACTTCAATTTAGTGCATTTATAGGATCGTTTCCTAAGTTGCATTTTATGATCAAACAAGAAGTTAACTTATATTTGATAACATGCTAAACAAATAAATACTTAAAAAAAACATTACACAAATATGACTTCTTATGTAGTTTCCCAAGAAAGGCTTATGTAGTAAGTGAGACATAACCGAGATACTTCATATTTCTTCAACGACAGGCATGGAGATAATGGGAGGACGAATTCCTTCGGACAAGCAAGTTTTTACTTGTCGAGGTGTGTCAGGTGCTCCATTGATTCTTAACAAGGTCAGTCAGCTCTTTTTCCAAGAGCAGGTTTCAATAGAACCAGCCTTGGGGGTTTTTAGCAGCTTCCCTATTGATTTTCCAGTGGAGCTAAATTGTTCCAGAGTGGAGACGGGTTATCGCATTGTGATAGGTCCAGAACGGTTTTAGAGTTAGTTTTATAAGAAATGTAAGGACTGATGATTCAAATAAGAATGAAAAAAATATTAAGAAGCCATTACAATATATGAAATCCAAAATAATGCATTAAATTTCAAAATTAACACAAAAACATAAATGTATCATATGCGGAACTGCTAAATAAAATTAATAAATGTCCTTCACCTCACTAACAAAACCAGTAAAATAAAAATATCAACAGAGTGCACTAAAATAATTTTAATAATTAAAATTGTCTTTGTGAACTGTGTGGTAGAGTGATAAAACATGGATAAAGGAAAAATAAAATTGACAATCCACAGAAATTTCTGATGATTAAAAATAAGCTAAAAAGTTTTTTAAATTTATTACCAAAGTATTTCAAAACATATAATATAAAATATAAATTTTGCCAAAATTAAGAATAAAAGAACATATCAGTTTATAAACATAATGCGTTTCTTATGAGTAATATTATTTAATATATGATAGATTTAAAAAAAAAAAAAAAAAAAAAAAAAATTATAACTAACACTTCAATGGAGTGTTTATGAAACAAAAGACGTTTAATACGATGACTAGGGTGAAGACGTAGGAATAAAGTTTGAAAATGGCCAAAGATAAAAAGGCCGAAACGTTACAATAATGTCGAAAATATATGTATGTGTAAAGTAAAATTTGATAAAAATACAATTTTTCTCCTCAATCATTCTGGTCGATAGAGAATAGTTTTAAAATAAACCCCACTAAAAATGAATAAAATTGATCATTATTAATACATACACTAATATAAACGTTAATCTGCCATGTATATACAGTGTCTATAAACAACTTGACGTAGTCTTAACCCGAACAATATCATGTTTTAAACGAAAATGATAAAAGACGTTTGACTATTACTAAGTACTTATTGTGGGGTCAAGGGACTGGGGAGAAGTTTCCTTCACTCAGTCCCAGGG
>NW_027112043.1:810963-812523 GCF_000696795.3 Halyomorpha halys
ATCTCTAGTGGAAAGAGGGGTAACTCACAAAAGATCCAATTGGGTCGAAGTGAGGAAGGGATTCCCGACCCTCGGTGTAATAATAATAATAATAAAAGTACTTATTGTTCTAATAAATGGGAAATATCAGCTTATAAACCCTAATAGATAGACACGCCGACCACTTAAGGGAGGACAGTTTTCTCTTCTGGTAATTATGTAAGTCAGTAATTACTTCTGCCTCTCCCACCAAATTGGATCAGTAATTGCTATAGGATAGGGAAATAATAGGCAGAGATATAGGATGGGAAGGAATTGTATCCAGTCCAATCAATAAGCCCCCGTAATCTGAATTTCAGACCATTAAAACTAATGAACCAGCACTTCACAAGTGTAAAGCCTAATAGAGAATTTCGGATGGTCCCCTAATAATGACCATGATGATGGTACAAAACGTTTCGAGGTTGTATCGTTCTATAGGCTGAGCTAATATTCATGTTGTAACAGGAAATGGATATTGAGTACAAAAATATTCTATACTCAATCAACTAGTAAATGCTCCATGACTCAGATCATTTCAGTATTTATTAACATTTTGAGTTTAGTGAAAGATGATATATGGAGCAAGATAATTCTCCTCTACACCTCTTTTACATAAACCTCTATCCCTACCTAATTTAAATAAATGAATTAATTCACTCTGATGTTGATATGATCTATAGCTCTAGACTACACCAAATCGATACTCACCCTATGAATATTAATTCTATTATCCAATTATTTGTAGGGAACTTTTTAAAAACAATGCTAGGAATGCGTAAGATACCTAAGTGGAATTAGAATAAAACAAACTATTTGTAAAAAAAAAAAAAACATACATGTAGATTGCTATAGGCTTATCCTAATTTAAGACATATCCTTTTTATCCACACATATTCCTATTTACAATAACATTCTTAATGTGCAATGCGAACTTCACAAAGAAGGAAGAAAAAAAATAGTATACGCGAAATTCAATTAAAATAAAAAAAAATTATACAATATTTGTAAGACATTGAAGAAATCCTTAAGATATTCAAGACATGAGTGGATGAATGTACTACCTAAAATACTTCGAAAATTAATTTATTCCTTATAATTAAGATATTTTGTAATATAGATATAGCTAATTTGTAATACAGATATAGTTAATTTTGTAAATATATATATAGCTCCTTAATTACTAACAGAATTCCTAAAATAAAACTTTTCTATTGGAAATTCCAGAGTATAGTGTGCTAGAGGAAAACTATAGAATGTTAAAAAATAATAATACTATCGAATATATTATGGGGTATAAATGATGTTGTGTTATATGTTATATCGTTTTAACATGCTAAAGGAAGGAAATGTTTTTCCACTTAACATAAGTTTTTTCATTTAACATGTTAAACTTAAGATCGAAATACTACTATTACATGCCTCTGTCTGGACCAAGCGAAAACCTAATCTAAATTAAAAAAAATATGCAGGTTTAATTGGAGTGAAAATGTATACAGAACATCCCGTATATAAAAAATTTAAAATATACAAAAAAAATTA
>NW_027112043.1:817456-828469 GCF_000696795.3 Halyomorpha halys
AATTATGTTATATAATAATTATAATTATACTTATAATATCGTTTATTATTTTAAAGAAAAATACTTAAACTATTGATTGACCTATACTATTCTGCTAGTCTGAAAAGTGAAGGTCCATTTCACGATACAGATATCTGTTGTGAAGGTATGTTGGGCACATTGTTGATACTACAAACAGTTATCAAGCAAACCCTGATAGTATGACAGCAATAGTAGTCTATACAATGACAGTGACAGGTGTTGTTTACCTCGGACCTGAGATCAACTCAGAAAACAATATCTCTCGAGATGTCAACAGGATAGCAACGGCGAGATGGTGCTACTTAGGCCTTGCGAAGCATTTTAGAAGCAGGTTCCTCCCTAACAGGACCAAGATCACTCTACAAAACCCTGGTCCGCCCTGTTTTAATTTATGGATGAGAAGCATGGGCCTTTAAGAAGCAAGATGAAAATAGACTTCTGATTGATTAGCTTCAATATTGAAAAATGCAGCTCAAAAATTTTTACTCTTCGACGCCCACCAGATCCACCGGATATAATCCTCAAAGGTAAAAGTGTGAAATGGAATCCTGCCAGTGAAACAGTAAGATACCTGGGAATTCACCTAGATCGCCCCCTTACCTCGAATCACCATATCAACATCAAACTAACTCAAACTTATGCAAGGTTAGCAATGCTATATCCTATCCTAAACAGAAATTCCAAACTAAAACCAGAAACAACTGTTCTTATATTTAAAACAATCCTCAGGCCACTGCTAATGTACGGCAGTGAAGTCTGGGGAGCGGCATCCATCACGAAAAGGAAAAATGTAATGTAAGATGATAGGACTCTGACATCGGACGCACGGGCTCTACTGGGTGTCCGAAACGGGAGAGCTATTGCAGCTGATCGTATTGACTGGCAAAAGCTTTTGGAAGCAGTCGAGTTTCGGTGGCGGGATGTAGCGCCATCTATGTACTTAGTGACCAGGTGTCGTCACTATCACTATTACTGTCATTATCACTTTCACCTTGGAACCTCCTCAGCTTAATATTTTATACTAATATGGGAGTCATCAGGCAATCTCAGCTACTAGAAAAGTACAAACGTATCTTTACATATTTCGAATTGATGAATGATAGAATATAATAATCGACAATTTGAACTATCGTTTTAATATTCACCTAGTTTTAATAATGAATTTCTGAAAAAGGATATCTTGTACAAGTATTCTACATTCTGAGAGAAAAAAAAAATTAAGGTCATTAGTGTTAAGAAATCACTAGTTTTTAGGACTAGGCTCATAACCATATTTGAAAACCCCCTCGCTTTCTAAGCTATGGAGCGCAATTATACTTCTTGTCTGAATAATTAGCCCTAATTACAAACATAAATCAAGACACATAGAAAAGAAATCACTGGAGCGGGCTCAAGTGATTATTGTTTATAATTAACAAATAAACATAGAATTTTGTGGAAGAAATCGTCAACTCTTTCCATTTTTTTTTTTTTTTTTATTATTTTAAATATATTGAGAATAAAAAAAGGCAGTAGATACCTTTTTTTATTCTCAATTTTTTTTAATAATTATAATATCGGATAACCAATATTAAAATTATACTACTATCATCCATGAATAATGGATGATGACAGTAACGGTTTGACTTATATCCAATTCTGTGGACAGTTTTAAATTATAGGTAAAATCCTAATACGTGAATTCAAGTTATTACTAAATATTTCGATTCAGCGTTATGTATGAACGATGCAACAATACTAGAAGAATACTTAATCAAAACGTTAAAATATTATAGAAAATCCAAATACATCTAGTTATAGAGTCTAAATTTTTCCGAACTGTGAGCGATTGAAAAGCCTAATTGCCAAATAAGGAATTCTACCGAGTCAGCCGCTGACTGGGCTGAAGAACATTTAACAACCTACCTCTACTCTCCCATCGGTCCAACGGTACTTGATCGGGTGTCATTCTTTTGTCTCTGGGCCATAGCAATCAAAAATTGATTTCCATGATTAGGTGCATTAAGCAAATTCTAACCGTCCAACGATTACCCAAATGGCAGCTCAGTGCTTCAGGATTATGTGTCCTATATATTGATTTCAGGAATTTTTGTTATTGTAAAAGGTTTTATTGATATCTTAAACTTTGAGAGTTTCCATTTTGAGGCGAAGCCTTACCTATTCTATTTTTGAAAAAGACACTAATAGTATGTTCGTCGATGCACGACATGTTACAATATCACAGGAGGAGATCATAACACTAAGAATATTAGAAGACAATCCATCGGAGTAGACCCGCCCCACTGATGCCCCCATTTAGCCACGGTCATATAACACCTTTGAAACATTTACTTAGAACAGGAAGAGGAGACTTAAGATAGCTAATTCGAGCAATATTTAAAAACTGGGTAAAATTGAAAAAACAAAACAAAAAAAAAACAGCGTGAACTCGGCACTCCCACCCTATTTATCCAACCACCCCTATTTATATCAGCCCTAAAACAGAGACTTATAGGGAGTATGTTGGTCAATGTACGACCTGTCACAATATCACAGGAGGAGATCATAACACTAAGAATATTAGAAGACAATCCATCGCGGTAGACCCGCCCCACTAAAGCCCCCATTTAGCCACGGTCCTATAACACCTTTGAAACATTTACTTAGAACAGGAAGAGGAGACTTAAGATAGCTAATTCGAGCAATATTTAAAAACTGGCTAAAATTGAAAAACAAAACAAAAAAAAAGTGTGAACTCGCCACTCCCGCCCTATTTATATCAGCCCTAAAACAGAGACTTATAGGGAGTATGTTGGTCAATGTACGACCTGTCACAATATCACAGATCATAGCACTGAAAATATTAGAAGACAATCCATCGCCGTATACCCACCCCACTAAAGCCTCCATTTAGCCACGGTCCTATAATATCTTTGAAACATTTACTTAGAACAGGAAGAGGAGACATAAGATAGCTAATTCAAGCAATATTTAAAAAACTGGCTAAAATTGAAAAAAAAATTAACAGCGTATGATGTATGTTTATAATATAATATAACAAGTAGTGAATAAAGAAAATCCATAATACTTCATTATTTAATCAACGGGTTAAGAGTATAATTTTTTTTTTTTTAAGAAAGAAACCCTTAGTACTTTAGTGATTTGTTTTAACATTCTGGACAACGTTTCCAACAAACCGTCCATTATATAACCCGTTTACAAATTATTATATTAGAAGTAGTTAAATCTTATTAATCTTTACATGCGCTCTGAGATTTACAATTATATTAACGTAGTATTTTGATAACAATCACTGAATGAAATTGAGAAAACCTAATTATTTTTACATTTCAATTAATTACATTTATTTCTATTAAGTAATTGCTTTAATTGCTTGAAACTAAAATAAATAATTAACTAAAATAAAATAATTAAGTTCATAATACTTCAATATAAATTAATTGAATCCAAACAGTGGTTTGTAGGTCGCTAATTTCAAATAACCTATCTTAATTGGATACAATTTTAAGCTTCACTATTTATAGTTATTGAAATCCTGGACATGATTCATCCTAGATTAAAATAATGTTCGGCAGCAATTTAGTGCTATGGGTTCATTTTATTATGTAGATAAGCTCCATGCCAAGATAAATAAATGTCGAATTTAATAGTTGGCCTACTCGTAGCTTAGTAGTATTAGTCAAGCAGTACCTCCTTTTATCCTTTAAAAGTTTAGAATTGTGATTAATTACATCAAAAATTATCAAAATTAAAGTATATAAATCACTTGATTACATCCAACTGTTTTCAAAAAATAAAAAAACAAGCGATGGTTTGACTTGCTGAACACGGGCCGTTATAAAATTTGTAATAAATAAAGCTGTTATAATAACATGATGTATAATTTGATAAAGGCGTTTATTTACTCAACAAATATATTCGTATTAATATAATGAAACTATTAATATTTTTTATAAAGATATATAGTTGACCGTAAAACTTAATAATAGACCCAGTCTGTTTAACGTATCGTTTTGAACAGCCCTGATGAAGCCCTGCAAAGTGGGGCGAAACGTCGGACATTAAATAGTTATAAACTATTTGTTCTTTTTTGACCACAACCCTGACTATGTTCTTATTATTAATATTTTTGTTCGATAATAATGAAAAAAAAATTATGGTAGCAAGAGTATTGAAATCCATAGTAATAAAAGAGAATTCCATAACGTAAAGTAATACGTTGGAGGTATGAAGTGTAACGGTAAACAGAAAAAAAAAAAAAAAGAAAAAAGTAAAGGAAAAAAGTTTACTTGCTGATCGAAAGGCCGAGGGAAAAAAAATGAAAGGATCAGAAACCGAAAATTCTGAACGGTCAGGTACCACAGATGTTCAGAAACCACAATGTCCTTGGTAGTGAGGAAGCAACATGTAGCATGGCGTCATAATTTGATGTCCACACCTCTGTCATTAATGTCATGTTAAAGAATGTCACAATTAATTACACAGTTTTAAGTGAGCATTATATTCATTAGCACTTAAATTATACTCACGGAGTTAGCACATAACACTGTCACAAAAATGATGCTAAACATTTTTACACCAAGTGCAGAATGTGGATATTGATATTTTAGGACATTTAAAATATCTAGGATGGGCGTAGAAAGCAGTGAGGACAAATGTTCAAAATAGGTTAAATGTAGAATTTTGTCGAATAGACAAGTTTTTCTATCAAAATATTTATTTTTAAGAGTAAATTAAAGCAACTTTCCAAGGAAGGTAGTAAAAAACGTATAAGCCAGAATTGCTAAATGTGTACAAAACAGCGAGAAACCAAGAACCTAAACACAAGTGCTTATATACGAAAATACACATTAGACGTATCAATATTTCAATACAATTAAAATAATAACCATAATGTGCATGAAAGATACAATTGTAAGAGAATGAAAACATTACTGGGCCAACACTCATAACATATTCAGTAATTGATAAATCATAATTATTTGCTAGATATATTATCAATATATAGCTTGTATACA
The DNA here is from genome assembly GCF_000696795.3 of Halyomorpha halys. Lineage (NCBI taxonomy): Eukaryota > Metazoa > Arthropoda > Insecta > Hemiptera > Pentatomidae > Halyomorpha > Halyomorpha halys. Next base: position 822,496 of record NW_027112043.1, read on the forward strand.
GTTTCACACAATATTTTGAGGTTAAGGTTTTCAGTAAAAAATTATATTAAAATTGTTTAAACTAGACTCATGGGTTCATAAAACGTACTTAAATGAAGGGAAAATTAAGCAATATGTGCAAGTACAATTTAATTTTTAAATTTGTATATGACTGATCTACATGGCTATAATAAGGCCTATCTGACTATAAGGAGTTGAGCTTTGGGACTCCACTAAACCATCGAATTCCTTCCGTACACAATCTTTACAATCCACAATCTTTCGCAAAATAAGGATAAAAGGACTTCGTAACAAACAAAATCATCTATAAAAATCTTAATGTTCCAAATGTAACCAATCTAGCCAAATCCAGATATCAATCCTTCCATTCTAAACTCCTTAAACCACTCAAACCCGCTAGTTTCTTAACCTTGCTTTCTCTTCTATTTTTGACTGTGTTCCGAGGCGCCTAAGAAGAAGATGGCCTCGAGACCTTCTAATAATGTTATTAGATTTCTACCTATTGATAGTTCCTCAACAAGATGGTATCATACCATTGTAATAGAACTTATAACACATTTACTATATGTATTTTTGTAGTGAATGCTGTACCATGTATGTAAATACTATTGTAAATAAAATTTGTATAAATTTCGTATTATTTACAAAATGTCTAAATGTTTATTTAAAACCTGTTTAATTAATTTCAATGCGTACCCACATAGAAACCAATTAATTATGTGTTCTTATTATTGGAAAATTTAGCTTTTTAGATTCGTTCTAAATAAATATGTTGCTGTTTTTATACAGTTCGAAATTATATCATTGATAATTTCGGGTTTGTTGTCAATTCTTCTTCATGGTCACGTTCAGGTTCTGGGGCTTTGACTTGACTAAGGTTTTCGCCTTGCATCTCTTGACCAGTGTTGTTATCAGTACAATTAGTGTCTCGTCAACGTTTAAGAAATTATGTTCCTTTATCGTGTTAATTTATTATAATGAATGAAGATGTTTTCATGCATCATTGTATTTTCAGTATTCGATTGTCCTTCATCTCTCTTTTTTTTTGTTTTGTTTTTGTATTTACCTTCAACACTATGTTTTACAAACCTCTGGCAAAACAGGTTTTTATCTTTATGAATAAAACTTTCTTCACTTATACATCCTTGTTTATAGGAAATCAGAACTTTATGAGTTTCTTTTACCGTTCCTCATTTTTAAATGTTAACTACCTGACGCAGGATTAAGTATTCATTTTAGAAAATTATTTTGTTAACTATGTGGATATATTATTTGAAGTACAGATTAAAAAAAAATAATCATTGTTTTAGATAAAAACAATTTGTATGTTCATATCGGTTCTCGAATGCGCGTCTCTAATTTAGTTTGCGAAATATTTTAGTATACCATTTAAAATTAAATACAAATAACTGTCAGTTGATTATATATTGATTAACATGCGATATTTACATCGTCTTTGTTCTTAGACATGCATGACAGTATGGTACCGTACTGAATAGAGCATGGTTCAGGCATTCCATATGCATTAGCCTCGCGTTGAAGGATCACAAAGGACTCCTCAAACGTCACGAAGGAAGAAGTAAGCCTATCACAAAATGTGGAGAATATTTACCTTTGGGGATTGACAAAAAGCAGAGGTTTTTCTAATTAAATTTTATCTTAATGAACTGTATATGTTTTTTTATGATTGTCCCCTCCCCCCCATTTTTAAAGTTGTAATCCATTTGAGGAACAGTATATTTTGGGATACATTTGTATGGATGTATTTGTATATAGAATTTGTGCATATTGTGTGTATGAATGTTATATATATTTTTTTTTTTATGAATTGCTATATATTAACAGCGTACCATTATGCATTTTTAAATTGGGTATTAAAAATAACCTTCTAATTCTCTTTAACTCTTTGCTTCTTACCCGCCCTCCGAGAAACGATAAAAAATCGTAGCAAGAAGCCCCTCTCCAGTTTTCTTACTGACCGGGTGTTGCAAGTGTAGAACGATTGTAACAATTTAACTGCAAACTACCAGTTGTAGTACAGTATTTATTATTATTATTTACACGTAATCATCTAACACCAAAATTTTCCTATATTGTCGGTTTATAATCTGAAGGTAAAAGATTCACTCCATCGTCTGTCTTACGAATTGCGTAACAATTTCTTGTAAAGTCCATCCATCCCTGGATGTAAGAAATTATTATACAAGTTCGTCTCTCAGATACTCTAGTAGGTTATAACTGTGTTCTAAGTGATAATTCGTAAAGTTTTCTCTTCTGCCTGAGTGAATAAAATTGAATTTTAAATATTATCTAGGCGACCTGTGCTCTATCAACAATTGGGTTTAAAATGTGTAATTTTTGGTTATTTGTCATTTTATGACTGTCAATAGAGTTCATGCTATCTTTCATTTTGAAATTGTACTTGAGTATGTGTTATACTGAGTTGAAGCGATCCTAATCGGTATGTAAATAATTCTAGTTTGCCAACGATTGTCTACAGCCTGCCTGCCTCCATGATGTCGGTAACTAATCCTTCGGCAAGCGGGAACATAAATATTTGTTGTAATGTAAGTGAGACTACCATGATTGCTTCGAAGTGGAAAAAAAAACAATACCAAGTACTCTCCATTGTTATGGATACTACATATACACCCTTGTAATGAATTTAGATCAGAAGCGAATTCTCCTACCGAGTAATGGTAAAAAAACCCACTTGGGAACCGGATTCCCACGTTTTCACTCTGATCTGCTCTCGGAGCTGAGCCCAATTATACAATCAACTTAATGGTCGTTCGTTCATGGCTTTCCATCGGCACTAATGTCTTCTTCTCTTTAGCTTCAGTTTTCTCTTTAGTATATCGTACTACTCCTTTGGGAAAGTTTTTTTTTTCTGCAATATTTGTTATAACTAAGAATTTTTGCATTGTGAACTCTTTTTTTTCCTTTTCTGGGACAAAAAATGTCTTATATCAATAACATTCAATTTTGTTGATATTGGGATTTGCTAATGTCTATTTAAGAAAGATTTGGTTCTATGTTTTGTACTATCGTCTTAAAACTGTGTCGTCTGGTTTTTGTATTCAAGGAGGACGGTAAAAACAGCATAAGTCAGATAATGGCCGAAATCTGTTTTGCTCGCTTGACCAAGAACTAAAACACAATTTTCTAAATTTTATAAAACCGAATTATCTATTTATAAGCAATTTTATCAATGAAAAAATAAGAAAAAAAATGTAACAAAGAAATAAACTATCTTGGCAATTACCGATTTGAACCATTCAGAGAAAACTATGAGACTCATTATGTTATTACCAACTAAGTTCTGAAAAAGACGATTTGTCACAAGAACTATCCCGGTAGTTAGCTGTTTCGTTTCAGTTATCGCAACAAAGATTCAAATTATATAACAGAAATCACTGAAGAGTATATTATACAAGGGGACGATTCCATAAAGTTGAGTTAAAGAAACTCAAAAAGTCACCCGAATCAGTCCAATCATCCCTTAAGAATCGAAGATAATGTTTTACAAAGAAATTATTGGAAAACAAAATGTGAGTGAACAATTATTCATTAAAAACAATTTTTAAAATTATTCGCTTATTTATTTCCAATATACCATATATAATAAATGTTATATAAATAATTATTCGCTTATTTACATCAAATATAACATATATAATAAATATCTATATATATATATATATATATATGTGTGTGTATTATATTAATCATTATTCACTAATTTATTTCGAATATAAAATATATAATAAATATTTTATTAATAATTATTCGCTTATTTATTTCGAGAAAACATATATACTATATTTTGCAATAGAGATATTGTAATAAATAATATTAACTAGAACTAATTAGAAAGAAACTCTAAATAACTGCAGACAATATAAAGTACAAAAGGATGCAATTTTACAAGTTTTGCACAATAATTTTCATTAGAGGTAAGTACCCCGTATATTTCTTATCTTCATGGCTTTTAACTCACAATAGATTTAACAGCCATAAAATAATTGATGTTTTCGCCTTATTAACACCAGTACTATTCACATGCTAAACGTTTCTCATCAATGCCCACAGCAACTTTACTAAGCTTGAAGTGAAACTAACTTCAGGGATTGTAGCCACTTGACCTTCTTTAATGATAAATATTTAACATGATGTAAAATATAACACAGTAATGATTCAAAAATATAAGAAAGATTTTGAAGATAAATATAATACGCTATTTGATAATATGTTTCACAACATAATCAACTCTTAATCTATTTTTGATGAGTTCACTGATCTTCAGTCACCAGTTTCTTCCCCGTCAGTCCCATTGTTTTTGTACAGCTAATCTTTTAATAATTACAAATTATTGCTAGCGGAAATGTAGAGGAAAATCTTTCAGAAAAAAGAGGTATTTTTAATTCAATATTTTTTCCTGAAACGAAATGTATTAAAATTGTATTCTTTTTATGACATGTATATTCTGTTTTCTTGAATGCGCTGTATGCATGTTCTTTAAATTATAGTATATAATAGACAGACTAACTCCAATCAAAGAAAATTGATTCGCGTTAAAATTTTCACCAACGTTTTCTTGACACTTTGAACAAACTTCAAATGTAATTTTGTAATGTAATGTTTATATAATATAGATTCCAAGTAGAGTATGTATTGGTTAAAAATATTTTAGAAGAAATTAGTTTCTACAAAAAACCCAAAAAAAAAACCGATAATGTTGATTCAGGGAGAGCTTAATTTAATACAGGGCTCCAGTGACAAAATTAAAATTGGTAGTTTCGGTTCAATTAATTTTTTTTTTCTCTGACCTCCTTTATTGAAAATATATAAACAAAACAATATCAATTAAAATTCAAAAATTATTAAATTTGAATATTACTATAAATTATAATTTTGGCCAGAGAGATGTTCAAAAACTAACATATTTAATTCATATACATCTCAAATTAAAAACCATAACACCCAGATATAAATTTCTGAAGATAATGTATAAACCTTTAATTAATTATACTTCCATCCATTAGAAGTAGAGAACGATCAAAACTTGACATACTTCTCGGTTTTTTTACGGGACTGGGCCAAAAGGAGGGTAATGTATTCGAGGATGTCACCTTCTCATTACAGGGACAATACTTTGAGCGAAGGACACATATAACGATTTTTAAATTCCATATCTCAAATTACTGATTAATTCCCGTGAGTGTTTTGAAACAATTTGAGCTCAAAATGCTGAAAAATAATTTATTATGTTATATTTTTTAGCATCGTTTAATGATAGGGCTCTCATTGGCCGTCCCGATAATCAACTGCATTGTGAATTAAAATGAATTCCCTGATTCGTAACAACCTTAGGGTTTTAAAGCCAATCATAGCCATGAATTTGATATAAATTTAACGATAGGAAAGAATTAACCACTACTAAGCCCATTATTAAGATACTGTATATATTTGTAGATATCTAACAATTGGATGTTAAGTATAAGGATAAATAACATTTAATTTACAATAACAAGAAAAAATCATAACAATGAATCAATCAATTATTTTATCAATAGGCCCATTTAATTATGGAATAACCTCTCTTGGAATAACCATATTTCCCAAATCACACGCAAATCCATAACTGTACTCAAACAATTCCTAAAATTCCGTAATTCCATTCCTCAGAACACTCGTCAGCTCCTAGTACCCTCTCTTGTCTTCCCCCACTTCGACTACGGATCCTTGGTGTATGGAGGACTATCTGCAGGACTAGAGTTGGGGCTTAAGAGACTCATGAATTGTTTTGTAAGATTTATCTTTGGGTTCCCTAGGCACTCTCAAGTCTCCCGCTGGTATTCCGAGTTGAAGTGGCTTTATCCAACCTCCCGAAGGCAATACCTCCTTGGTGTTTTTCTATTCCAAGTTCTTAACATCAAAAAACCTACCTATATCATAGATCTCCTCACTCTTC